>NC_087438.1:37844843-38148359 GCF_036321535.1 Camelus dromedarius
ATTCACAATTGGAATTTTTCTCAAGAGCACTGTGTTATTTCAGCATGATTCTCCCTCTGCAAGCAAAGGCCACAACAAAGAATAGTTCGCTCTATTCCTGAGGCTAAGACGGCTTCTATTTAGAAAAGTACTGGCTGTTTATGTTCTTGCAGCCATAGGAAAGGAGCATCCCTGCTTTGCGTTCTCTTTCCAAGTTGGTGGCTCACAGGGCACAATACTGCAAATTCCCTACGATGCCTCCCTCAGAAAAACAAACGAACCAACAAAAAGCAGAAAACTTTGGAAAAATTTCAAGGGAAGCCATTTGTGATGCCTGAGGAAAATGGTCACCTTGCCCACTGACTCAAAACTTAACAGCAAAATTTCTTAAACTCTTTTCGAATCACCAGAAGCAATGGGGCAGAGCAAGTCATTCCTAAGCGTTCCTTCGCTGGGAAAGGAAATTGTGGGGGAAGCAGAAGGGAAAGAGAAGGAGAATTATGTTGTAAAATTTGACTTGATGGTCCATTCTTTCCATCCCACAATTCATCTGGAGCTGGTTCCCAGCCCATCTCCTGCAGGAGATGCTTTTTTACTGCCTCTGTCCCTCTGAGCTCACCTGCTCCCCTTCCTGAGATTCAGCCCTCACTGCCTGCTCCAGCCCCTTGGTTTAGGCATCTCTGCCTGCTGTCTGTTTGTTAGCAGCTCTGTGTGTATAATAACCCCCAGCACAGAGCCCCTGAAGCAGCCTGGGGTCTCAATCCAATGAAGGTTGTGCCTACCCTTTCCCTGTGCCCTGTCTCCTCTCCTAGAAATAAGCTCCATGACATGAGGGACCATGTCATACTCCAGTGGCTCCATTGGCCTGGCCCAGTTCCTCCACGTCTTGGTCACAGTCAATAACCAATGCAGATATATAATTTGGGGGAAAGAATCATAAGCAGCACTTATTAAAGATGCAGATTCTCTGGTCCCACCTGAGACTTAATGAGTTGGAATTTCTGGAAATGGGACAAGAATAGACTTTTGAACAAACATCTTTTGATAATGCTTAGGTGTATCAAAGTTTGAGAAGCATGATTTTGGAGAGTCACATTTCCTTCCAAGATGGCCTTCAGGACTTTACTTCAGATTTGAAACTAACTCAGAATCAGAAAGTAGACAAGGGAGGTGATTTTTTTCCTCTTATTCTCAACTCCTGCCTTCCAAAGGTGTAGAGACAGTCTTTGCAAATTCTTAACAAGTCCTTCACTTCCACAAAGAGGGATTGACCCAAGCAGTTATTAGAGGAATCTGTATCAGAACATTAATTCACAACATTCTTAGAATATCAATTTTCAAGGAAAATGAATTCAAATATGCTGAACATTGAATTAATCAGAATCTTCCCCTAATATCCAGTTTCTTAGAAAAAAAGTCAGCCAAGCAAACTGCCTGACCCTTAGGAGATCTTTAATAAGTGTTGAGTGAATAAATGTACACATAAAAGAATCCTTTATTCTCTCAAGATCAATATGATTTTGAATTATCATTGTTCTCTAAATATGTAGGACTATTAGTGAATTAAAAAGTGTTATTTGACAGCATAGAGAATAAACTAGGTTTTACTGCAATAGTTTACTATGCTACAGGAACTGTTTTCAGTTCTTTCACTTATTTTCTTTAATGACAATTTCTGTAATCTATTATGTTTCACATATCATCTCTAAAAACTGAGTATCTATGGTAATGAAGTATCTATGGTAAGAAAATGAATTAAGCTAATTGGTGATACATACACATATACATATGCATACATATATATGTACACATATATTCATACATATATAAACATAAACAGGAGGAAATGTTTGTGTTAGTATTTATTATAGAACATTATCTTGTGGCTCTTCTGAAAATTAAGAAAAAAATGTAAGTTTCTTGAAAAACTGTTCTGAAAGACTGCTGTAATCTGGTATACATCAGCTTTCTTTTGAGTTTTTCTCCATCCTTACCCTCGCTTGCTTTGGCAATGATCGTCTCCATGTGTTCTCTTCCAACATTAGAGGTCACAAGTGTATAGCTGGTTAAGATCACTCATTCAAAAAGCCTTTGATTCCTGGAACTACATGTGTTTTTGACTGGTGGAGGGTGTTCAAGTTGCCCCTTTCTTTCTAAAGTAGCTCCTTAATCCTTAGACATTTGGAGTGAAATACAAGCAGTTTGCTAACCATGGTAATATTAATTCATTACTAATTCATGATAGTAATAAGTTGCTGATTATCAGAATTCAAAGAATAATGTTCCCTGCCAATGAAAATCTGGGAAAGTTTTGTGTAAACATTGACAGGCTGATTCTAAATTGTATATGAAAATGCAAAAGACATAGGCCAGTAAGGCAAACTCGAAGAAGAATGATACTGAAGGATTTACACTAACAGATTTTAAGATTTACTCTAATCTGCAATAGTTAAGAAGAATCTTACGTTACCATACGGAAAGATAAATTGATCAAAGGAGCAAAATAGAGGCCACAGCATCTACGATGACTTGATTTTTAAGAAAGGAGCCAGTGTAATTTAATGAGGAAGATCTTTACAATAAACAGTGTTAGAACAACTGAGTATCTACATTAAAAAATGAACTCTGGCCCCTCTCACAGCATATATAAAACTTATTTTAAGGTGGATCATAGACCTTGATTTAAAAGCTAAAACAAGCAAGCTTCTAATTATGCTGTCTAACACTGCAGCCACTAACCACATGTAGCTACTGAACACTTGAAATGTAGCTAGTCCAAATTGAGATGTGCTATAAGTGTAAAATATACATAGCTTTCAAAGACTTACTACAAAAAAGAATGTAAACTAGCTCATTAAGAATGTAAACTAGCTCATTAAAAATGTTTATATTGACTAGATTTTGAAATAATATTTTGATATGTTGGGTTAAACAAAGTTATTCAAATTAATTCATCTGTTTTTTTTTTTACCTTTAATGTGACTACTGGAGCATTTAAAATCACATATGTAGCTCATGTTTGTGATTCACTTTATGTTTCTGTTGAACAATGCTTCTCTAGAGGAAAACAGAACAATATCTTTAAGTCCTTGAGGAAGGCAAGCAAGCATTCTTTAAACAAGACACACACACACATATACACACACACACACTACTAACCATACAGGAAAAAAAAAATAAGTTGGACTTCATCAAAATTAAAACTTCTACTCATCAGAAGACATCAGTAAGAAAGTAAAAGGGTAAGCCACAGACTGGAAGAAAGTATTTCAATATGAATACTTAATAAAAGACCTGTATATGGAATACATTAAAAACTCCTATAAATCAATAAGAAAAAGACAACCATAAGGGGAAAAAATGAGGAAGAGATTTGAACAGGTATTTCACAAAAGAAGATATCTGAATGGCCAACAATGCAGTGAAGAAAAGATAGTTTTCCACAACTGGTGCTGGAACAATTAAATGTGGTAAGTAGAGTAACGGTCTTCACAAAAGTCCATACTTTAATTCCGAGAACCTGTGAATATGTTGGGCTTCATGGCAAACGGCAATTAAAGTTACAGATTGAATTAAGGTTGTTAATCAGTTGGCATGATTAGCAAGAGAGAGGAGCGTGGATTCTCCAGGTGGACCCCATGTAATCACAGGGGTCCTGAAAATGGAAGGGGGAGGCAAAAGAGAGGGAAGCAGAGAGAAGCAGCCTCAGGAGGGCTCCGTTTGATCTTGCTGGCTTTGAAGATAGAAGACTGAAACCAGGAGCATAGGAATATGGGCAGCTTCTAGAAGCCAGAAAAGGTGAGAAAGTAGATTCTACCCTAGAACCTCCAGGAGAAACACAGCCCTGTAGACCCTTTGATTTTTTCATCCAGTAAAACCCAGTTCAGACTTTGGACCTCCAGAACTCTTAAGTGTGTGTTATTTTTAGCCACTATGTTTGTGGGTTTGTTACAAGAGCAGTAGGAAACTAATGCAGATGTCCACATGTGAAACAATTAACCTAAGCAGAAATTCTGGTCCTCGGAAATAAGGACAAACATTCTCAAACAGACTTACAGAAAAATGTTCATAGCAGCTTTATTCCCACAACTGAAATAACACAACTGTCCATCACAGAAAACTGGAGAAACGAAGTGTGGTATAATTCTACAATGAATTACAAGACAGCAATGAAAGAATGAAATTCAGATGCATGTTAAGAACATGGATTAATCTTAAAAACATTACACTAAGCAAAAGCAGCAGACCTAAAAAATATTACATACTATATTATTTTATTTACATACATTTTAGGATCAGGCAAAACCAATCTATGCTAATAGAAGTTAGAATAGTAGTTAATGCAGAAATAGGGAGTTGTTAATGGGAGCAGCGAGAGGACACATTCTGGGATGATAGAAATTTTTTTTATCTTGATCTGGGTACTGGTTATAGGTGTGTAAAAAGTTATGAGAGCCTTACATTTTACATGTGTACATTTTACTGTGCATAAATTTCACATTAACATAAAAAACTCACTAAATTTCAAAAATGCAGTATTTTCTTTTTTTAGGTGGAACTTTTTCCTTCTTGTCTGGTAGAGGCAAGAAGGGAGAAAATAGATTCACTGGGGAAAATCCAGTCTATTAGATATTGATGTGGTGAAAGTGGTTTTAGGGGAAGTCTAAAAGAGGGCCCAGCAAGACTGTCCAACCCCACCATGCTTTTCCTCACCACCTCCCCAAGTCAGAATGAGAGCTAAGACTACAGTCTAAAGTCTCTTGTTTCAATTACCAGCTAGGTCTTCTGGACCCATGCCCTTCCAACTAGTAGAAAGTGACATTTTCATCTGTTGTTCATAGCCTTTCTCAGTTGCATGATTAATTTTTTACCTCCTGTTAAAATCAAAGTACACTCAGACTGCAAACCCATCAGAAGAGTTTCTAAATGATGACTTTGGACTTCTAATAAACATTTATTTTTCAGTCATTGCTCAATCATATCACTGACTCATAATAGAGAAGTGGCTCATTTAGGTACTAGCTAATCTTCATCCCCATATGAATAGTAAAGCCAGGAATAGATACTTACATCTTTAGAATCTTCCTTCAATTGCCAGAGATTAATATGCACGTAGCTGCAGCTATATCTAATGGAAACACCTGAGGCACAATCTCCTTGCCTTTGTTATTTTAAATTCAATCTAGCTTAATTTTGTTCAGCAAAATTAAAAACGATGTTTTGAGATTTTAAAAAATTCCATTTACTATTCTAACAAATGAAGGCAGCTTGAGTTCTTAATGTTGAAAACTGCTTAACCATTTGAAAATAGATTACTATTTTCCCAGTATTTATACTTCTGTGTGGTTACTTATCATTCCTTAGACTGGTGTGTTCTCTTAGCTTCCACTCAGCCTAGCTGGTCCCAAGCAACTGGACATGGCCACCATCCCAGGTGACCACATAACCCAAGAATGACCTTTGGTTCCTTCTTTGCCTTACCTTTCATATCCAACTAATCATCAGTTCTAATTACTCCTATTTATTTTAACTCTATAGTTTCATTTTGTGTATAACTGTGGCTATCTTAAGGCCTGTTGATTTTTATCACTTCATTCTGAGAGTACTCCTATTTTCTTGATTTCTGATTTTCACTCCCTCTACCTATTTGAGCTATTTTCAATAGCAATTTCTTATTAAGGTAAAGTAAGAATATGTCTTCCATATTTGAGAAGCATTAAGCCAGCCAATATTACTAAATCTCAGTGGTTGAAGAAAGAATTGGCAGCGCATGAGCTCAGGGAGGAAGCCAGGGTTTTGACAATGCAGGGCATTGCAGGCTGTGGTAAAAATTGTCCTTTGTTTTTGTTTTCCCTAGGCATGATGGGAAAGTATAAGAGTTTAGTTTTAAGCAGATAAGTGAAATGATCTGAATTGAAGTTGAAAGAATCACTTTGCTATGTGAAGAATAAATGATGGTAAGAAACAGGAAGACCTAGCAGATAAGATTGTTGTGCTCCAAGGGAGAGATGGTGGTGGCGTAGCCTATGTTGACAGTGGTGCAGGTTGTTAAGACATTGTTAGTTTCAGCTTGGGGTATTTGTGTGGGTAGGTAGAGTCCATTAGAGGTGCTGAAGGCCACCAGATTTTTTTAATTTGAGCTGGTGACTAGCTATACCATTTCTGAGATAGTAATATACCATTTCAAGGGTTCAGTTTTGGACGTTTAACTCTCATGCGCCCAGTAGATACCCTAGTAGAGATGTCAAATAGAGAGAGAGAATTCTCGAATTTAAGGGAGAGATTGGTGCTGAAGGCATACAGTTGAAAGTTATCAATATATATTTGGTGATGGGACTGGATGAGGTCACCAGCAAGTGAGTATAGATGGCAGAGAGAGGAAGTCAGAAGACTAATAAGCCTTGGAACCCCCAACTTTTGGAGTTCAGGAAGCAGAAGGGAAGTCAGCAAAGGAGACTGAGAAGTTGCAGCTTAAATCAGGAGAATGTGGTGTGCTAGAATCAAGATGTAGAAGATACTTAAAGGAGGAGGTGGTGATCAACTAGTTAGTTCAACTGTGGCTGAACATTCTATTAAGATGAAGATGGAGACTGATGATTGGTTTTAGCAACATGAAGATCTTTGGTGGCCTTGAAAAGAGCAGTAATGTAATTGTGTGCTTCCATGTGTGAAATGCTCACCACCTCTTTCGGCATGCCTGACTTTATATTTAGAAGCCACAGAATCAAATTATGCCAGTGATTTGGTCAGATTAACATATGTATAGAGGCAGCTGAGGCAAGTACTAGACTTTTCCCTAGGGTACCTGGTTTTTAGCTCAACATCTTCCCACTAATAAGCTGTGTGGTTTAGGCAAGTCATTCTGCCTCTCAAGGCTTCGGTTTCCTCACAAATAAAATGAGGGGGCCGGAAGATATATCATTTGAACATGTTGTGTTAATTCAAAAAGCAGGAATGCTTTACATTTTAATAGAGAAGCTTAGTAACAAACAAACAGATGTCAACATTTGATTATATACAGTGGGAAGATGCAATGGAGAAGCGACCACCAGGGTCCTCTCACCTGCAGTGACTGGCCCCCTCTTATCTACTCATCTGTTCAAGTTTATGATGCACAAAGAATCTGTGCCCCAGCTTCCCCTCCCTCTCTCCTTTCTCACATACGCACACACGTGCATCAACCTTGTTACCTCTGTGCATAGATCTCATTCCTAGAGAACTGAAAATTGAAAATATGGTAGGAGTAGAAACATCATGGTGGTTATTGGAAACTGGAAAGCTTGTCGGTGCTTTTCACAGCACAGGAACACCATGCACATAATTCTTTTCTGTGCCTGCATTTAAGCGCCATCATAAGGAATGAATATGAAATGATTACTCAATTATTTTTGGTCTTTCATGAGGGGGGAATTAAAAGAATCCAGAAATGTCATTTGTAAGTTACATCAAATCAGCCTAATGTTCTTTTCTGGGACTTTAAGAAGACCTAATTTGATGGTTTAGCTATTAATTTCCATTCAACTAAATGGAAAATAAATAAAGGAGTTGGTCGTGGTTAAACCACAGAAGTCTGCTTTTTTTGTGAATTGATGTTTCCTGGCTACAATCCTGGAGGAGCTGCTGGCAAGCATCTTGCCTGCCTGGCTGGGGACATAAAAGTGTGATATGGAGGTAGTTCATTTGATTGGCTGCCTTCTGTGTGCCGGTTTCTGTGTTAGGCGGATTCAGCCTGTGAACTCATTTGATCTGACTACTTTCTGAGCTTTTATTCCCATTTTGTAGATGAAGAACAGGGTGAGAGCGGTACCTTCGCTGTAGCTTTTCAAACATTTTGATGCTAAGGGCATTTTTACTTTATCTTACCTCAGTCCATCTACTTCACAACTAACTGAAAGATTTCTCTTTTAGGAAAGTCATACCTGTCCTCTTTAAGGCTCCTACCACGGAGTGCTGAAAAACCTTTCATTTGTTTAACTTTGCATGTATACATTCATCCATTTCCTCATTCACTCAGTAAGTACTTGCTATGGGCCACAGTGCTCTATTTTTTCTCCTGTTAAAAAGTCTTCTTTTTCCCCAGTACAATCTCAAGGAAAAGAATATTAACTTTTCCAGCTATTCTTTCAAAAGCTAATTTAATTCTGCAAATGGGAGTGACACATAAATGCCTTTTTAAAAAGGAGACAAGTATTAACATATAGAAAGATAAGGTATGGCTTCTGTCCTTAAAAAAAAAAAGCACCTTTCTATACAAACAACTGTATTCTCTATCCTTAAGTCTTGTTTGGGGTGTTTTTTCCTTTTTTCTTTTTTTTTTTTTAGGATAATGTACCTTTTCATATAATTGCGTAAAACATTATACCAGATATTCCAGTACATACCAAATGCCTCCTTGGGTGAGCGATCTTAAAACAATACATACTGCATGCATGCTACTAGAATGTGTTTTATGAATTTGGGTTTATACCTTTCAAGCTAGAAGCAGTGACATACTTGTTCCGTGCTAGGTCATCAGGAGTTTGCTAGTTTCTTGAGCATTGGCTGTAAGAATCAAGCCCACTTCAATGGTTGTTAATTACATTCAGCAATTTAGGGCATGATTCAGGTAGGTTTGTAGTAATTATTTTAAAAATGTCTGTGAACCAATGCTCTTTCACCCTTGAAATTAATAGTATACTTCAGGAAAGTAGGAGCCAGAGGAAAGTAAGTGATTACCTTTGAAATTGTTCACTTGGGGGAAGTGGGTGTGGTGGTACGGGCTGCCGACTGCAGACAGGAAATATAGGGGGGATTGTTTGGATTGCAAGGTGCCATATCATTTAAGCAGGGAATTACCAAATGTTCCCACTGGGTCTTGCATCTTTACCTAGAGGCCTATGCTGGGACATTTCTTTAAAGCAAACATGTATTCTGTGTTTTCACTGAACCAAAAAAGTAAAACCAAGCATGACGTGAATATATCTAGAAATGCTCCAAGACAAGCTTACTTTAGCTGAGGCAAGAAATGGTGATTCAAGATATGGCTTAGTTCCCTCTGAGTCAATCATTTCACAAGGATGGAGGGAGGGAGACAGAGCACAGACAGACACAGCTCTATCTCTGCAAGAGGAGTTACCATCCATCCTCAAGATGGAAGCTACATCCAGACCATCATGGAAGTTCCCATGACATTTCTCCAAAATTCTGACTGCCCTTTATTACACTAAAATAGCAGCCCCATCAAAAACAAAAAGTCACCTCCCCTATTTCCTACAATGCTGAAACAGTTTTTCCAGTGACTTCATTTCTCATGCAGTTGTGTTGATGGGGAATTGTAGTCACTGTTCTCACAAGCATCTGTTTAGGAGTTTTTACTTTACGGCACTTTCATTGTACAGCTTTCTTTATCTTCCCATAGCTACTATTTTGGAATAATGTATTGTTTTGGTTATAAACCTGACTTTGTGTTTCTTAAGACTTTTGGAATATTTATATGACATCCAAGGTTGGATAATCAACTTTAATTTTTGACTGGCCAGATAAATCCTATCCCTCTCTTTCTCCATTAGTAAGAGAGAATTTGTTATGAAAGAGAACGCTAAAGAAAGGGATCACAGGAAACTCTCTCTGCCTCTTTTTCCCAGGCATTTGGAAAACCGGATTCTCTGTATTTGGCAAATCTACCTGTTCCTTCCTTAAATATCTCTCTTGTAGCAAATGAGAGGCAGGATGGCATAGTGGATTTGTGCAGAGCCTTGAGCCTGATGGCTGGGATTTAATTCTGGCTCCAGTTTGCTGGCTGCATGGCCTTGGATGTGTCATTTAACCTCTGCATGCTTCAGTTTATTCATCTGAAATAGAGGATAATAATAGTAACTGCATAGGATTGTTGTAAAGATCATATAGATTAATACATGTAAAGTACTTACAACAGTGCCTGGCCCAGAACAAGCACTCTCAAGCCTATTAGCTATGATGTCATCATAGCTCCCCAACCTCCATTCACATCCAGGTTTCTCTCCCAGCCTTCCACCAGCTGAGTCATTAGCATCAATACTCAAATCACCTCTCCATCATCGGACTTTATTACAACTTTATTATTACTACTCTGTCTTTTCTCCAACTTCAAAGCTCTTCAAAATCTAGATAGACTCTACATAGAGATGTGTCCCTTTGAAAAGGCTAAACATATTCATGAATCACTACATTATCTTAGTGGAATAACCATAGAAGACTGAACCAAGAAGAGATTTGAGTAGTAATCTGAATGCAATACAGCATAGTCTACCTTTTAGTTTACATCTACATACTTTAGAAAGATTAGGATTCACTTGCATATTCATTCTTCAAGCTTCTCATGAGCATCTGATGTGTAAGCTGTGTACTAATTTAGAACAATATTAAATATGAAACAATGTCTTGTAACTCATCTATCAGTTGGTGGCTGAGGGAGAAAAAGACTAGAGGATGAAGCATTCAGTTTAAGAGATGAGTAAAATGATGGATAATGTTTGCCTTTGGCTTTCCAATCCTAGGACTTCCTCTGCTTTGGCTAAATTAGGAGGCTTTTGCTGTTGTTTTGCGTTGTTGGTTACATTTGAGTTGCTAAATCCAATTTACATTGATTAAAGCACTGAGAATAAGTAGCACTTTGACTTTTCGCAAAGTTGAAGTTAATTTATTTCTGGAACAGTTCAAGAAGTTACTTAGCTCTGAGGTCTGTTTGAGTTTTCAGGCTTAATTTTAGAAAGATTACCCCTGTTCAATAAAATCATAGGGTTCATTGAAACATGCATCTTCATATTAAAAACAAATACCATAATGTAATGATGGGCTGGAAAATAAGACCTCTTGAGGTTCTAAAATGGAATGCTGGAAGGATGCACTGTGTCAGCTCTCAAAATCCACTTGAAGTTTTTGAGTTTGAATTGTTTTTATTCTTAGTCAAATACTCTACCCTTATTCAAAAGGAGAAAAAGAAACTTTAATGTTCTCCATAAAAGCTTAAAAGTATCTGGAGTTCCTAATAATTCATATTAAACATTGTAACAAATCAAATGTAAATAAATAAGAAACAGATGTTACTCTGCTCTTGAAACAGTTCTGAATTTTAAAATTAGGAAAGTTGGTGAGAGATAATAAATTGATCATGACTGTACTGCATTGTCTTGTCATGAAAACATTCTTCTCCAGTTGAACATAAAAGATCAATTTCTAATGAATTCTGAAGTTTGAGTTTGCGCCCGGATCCAAACTGTTACAACACAGTTAACTTATTTATAAAATGAATGCTTTTATAATGTTTATAAGGAAGTATGTATTTCTAGAACAATGAATTTCTTGGTTTTTTTCCCCTAATATATTACACATTCAGCATTGCTCTTCATTAATCCACCTAATTGTTGATACAAAATTATCTAAACTATATATGGGGACACAGCTACACGCAACTATACATGTGTAATTTTCAGCCACTAGGTCCATAAGATAAGGGGAAGATAATACAATACCTGAATTTTTCCCCTTCTTCTGCCAACTATTTATTTTTAATGCTGTAAATGTTTTACAAAATAAATTGGGCTCAGAATCAACTATATATTTCCAAGGCCATGGATTATAAGAAGGAGCACTTAGTGTCTATCCCGTTGCTCACTGAGAAGTTACTTTGGGAACAAGGAGAATTTATCCAGTTTTGCTCAAATCCAGGTAAGGATAGAAAACAGATTACATTATCATGTTTGTGGTCACTAGGCTCTTATGCTGGATGAGATTAACTGCTACTTTGTCTTGAAAATGTAGGTCAACGATAAATATACAAGTAGTCAGAGGTATAGACACCCCTGGTGGTGCAGATGCTGAGCGTGGCCTACAGGACCAAGGGGAACTTCATTCTCATCCAGGTCTTCAGCGCAGTTTCCTTGGCCTTCACCCTCATGGAGTCTCTCCTTCTGGGAAATTCAGGTTAGACTTAGAGTCTTTGTGTGGTAACACACACAGTCTGAGGCAGTCTGGACTACAGGAGAACATGAAGGGTATCAGAATATGCACCCCCCAAAATACGATTGTGGGAGTTCAAGATATGCCCCCCTAAGATATGCCACTTTGGTATATTGATTATTTTCAACTGTGGGCACTTGAAAAACACCAAATGCAGCAGCAGGCTTTCTCTGAACTCCTTTATCTGCCTAAAGACAGATCCTCAAAAAAACCTCAACTGTCATAAATCTCCCAGGAGTTTCATCAACCAAGAAAGATTGACTCTTGTCACAGGAGGTGGCTAGAAGTGGACACCACACCCAGATAAACTTTGTCAGGAACTCTCACACCTCCCATCTACTTTTCTAAGGGCTCATTGATCTTTCCTAAAAATCACTGACTCTCCTCTATGAGGCCTGCATCCTCCTTCCCTTTTCCCTACAAGGTGTTTATGTCTGAATTCTAAGCCACCTTGGGGAGTTACTCATTTTCCCCTGGATGTCTCCCATGTATTCATGAGGTATACGTGTTAATGTACTTCTGTTTTTTTTTTTGTTGTTGTTGTTCGTCTGCCTTTTATTACAGGGATCTCAGCTAAGAATTCAGAATGGTAGAGGGACAATTATTTTTCCTCCCCTATAAGCATATGGAAATCATGCCTAGAGCAGTATGGCCCACACGGCTTAATGTTACATTCTTGAGGCAGAGAATAACTTTTGACAGTCTCACCATTGGCCTGTCCTCTCCCTTTTACATTCATTTTGGGGCCCATTTTATCTATGGGCATATGGTCTCTGAGCCTCCTCTCACTGCAAATAAGAAGTATGTCTGTGCAGAATCCTCTACTGTCTTATACTTCCAGTCTTTCCAAACCTAAATCCTTATGCCCCACATGTCTGGGCTTTGAACACTCCTCCCCTGCATTCACTCTCCCATGATACTATCCATACTTCATTAGCCCATTGTCCAATCATAATTATCCACTGAAATAAAACTATTTACAGTATCACTTCAAAAGCATTCCCATCTTTGTTGCGCATCCCCGCATTAGCTTTGTTTTGACATATACTTTGCCTACTACTGAAAAAGTAAAATACAGGTTATCTTGTCTTCTAGACTGTTCTGTAAATTCAATCTAGTTATTATATTTAATCAAACTCTTCTGACTTAGGATGTCTGTCACTTATAATCCCTTTCTTCTTTGTCTCTGCCATATTCCACCTGGTCCTAACTTTTTAATCTTATCAGTAGATAGGGGGTATAGGGGGTTCTGAACCACATTATTCAATGATACTGGGGCTACAGAATTTTATATTGGTCAAAGTGCAGGGGGAAAAGGGAGGAATCTTTTTGTCCTTTTGAGATGTTGGCCTCTTCCTTTTCATAGTGTGCAGTTAGGGGTATGTGTGTATTCACTGAATATGCACTATGGATTTTCATGTAGCCCTCCAAGCACTACCAGTCCAATCAGATTCTCGGTAATTTCTCCCTTTGCCCTTTTCTTTTGGCAGATGGCGAATTCTTAGGGTTCTCAATTCTTGCTTGTTAATGCATCGTTTTATGTATAGCAGAATTCTTTGAGACCTGTCCTTATTGTACTATTTACCTGGTAGCAAGATTATGACATGAAGACCTATAAATAGCTTGGCCTCCAACCACTGGAGACTTCTCATATCTGCCAAGAGGAACCAGATTGAAGTAGATCCATTTGCAACATACAATATCTTTCTGCCACCTTTATCTCTACGTCAAGAGTCTAATTGTGCAACAAATTTATATAGATTTTTAACTCCTTTAAAAATGTGATAACACTTCCCAAGACTTAGAAAATTTACAGGTACACAAATAGATACCATTTTGCATATAATTTCGGGTGAGGGCAAGGGATGCCTGGTGAATAATCTCTCCTTTATAGAGTAAGTACATTTTGAGAGGCATAGATACCAACATCATCAACTCTAGCAACATAAGGACCCCGCCGGAGTGATGATATGGGGTGAGGGTGGGAGGTATAAGAAGTGAACTTCAGATAGAAATTCTCAATCTGTCCTTTCCCTTTCCCTCCCACCCACAACAGGATCAGTTGTTAAATTCATAGCCAAAGCACCTGATGGCATTTGGTATCCTGGTAAAGCTCAAAGAATGCGTTTGTCATTTGCTGAGCATGGACAGCATATCCCAGCCTCTGCTGGCCAGATCAGTAGATCCATAACCACATGAGAAATGTGAATGCATTTCTGTAGAGGGAGCAGCTGTGGGCCTGGAAAATGTCCAGTGTCAACAATAAGAGGGGAAGATAAGAAGTGCTTAAAGAAGGAGGAGTCTGGCTTGATCTTCACCCATGTTTATCAAATAAATCCCTTTCACTTTCAGGGAAAATTCTGGCCTGCAAGACTTTATTGATGGATCATTCTTTTTGTAGGAGTTGATGTGAGACATAATGACTCTTTCTTAGGAAGTCCCCCAGACATATTTTATGAGCATATTTTTAAATTCTCTTATAGAAATGCCTGTCTATGCAAATAAAAGTGGTCTTTCTTCTGGCTTAATTTCTGGAGAGATCAGTCATTATAGGGCAAAAACTTTGGTTTTTTCATTCATTTATTCAGTGAACATAGTGACTACTTACTATAGGTCAGGTCCTGGAGAATGCACACAGCCTCCGCTCTATGGGAGCTTGCAGTCTTGTGGGAGAGATACATATCACCTCTTGTCCTAGTAACTCTGAAATTAACTACCCATCCCACCAAGATGGCTCCTATGAAACCCAGCAACCCAATCACCTCTCTCATCACAACCACTAATAAATTCTTATAAGCCACCACAGTGTATGCTTCTGCTCCCAGTATTTTGGTATGATATTTGAAACACCTGATCTTTTAACTCAGCAAATTCTAAGGATTTTGATGGTGTAAAGAGTGTTTGTAATCTAAGCTTTAGCTTTAAGATCTAGGTTGCTCTGAATGGATTATATAAATAATGCTCCCAGAGGTGTCTCTGCATTTGAGTCACATCTCAAAGAACTGACTATCCTGTGTGCAAACACACACACATCTCCCATGCTGAACACTAGGAAAGAATTGAAGAAAACTACCTAATATAGCTGTGGACAAGAGATTAATGTTTGTGGTTGGGACATTTTTATCAGAGAAAGAATACTTCTGAGTTTGAGGCAAAATTAGGCACAATAAGAATATAGCACCTCAGCCTCTAGAGTCCTTGGAAGTGGCCAAAGTCCCAAACAGAATCTCTCCCATACTCTACCTATAACCATAACTAAACCAGTGTGTCATTTATTTAATTTTTTAAAAATTTAGATTACCAGTGTTTTAAAGATTTTGGATTCTAGAGATGTTTAAGTATATATTACATTTAAAAGAAATATTCTCCAGCATTGTTTTCCCTCATTCACAGTTACTTACATTATGAGTTAAATGGGCTTTGGTGGACTGCCTGGGAATCTAGCCAGCATTTATGAGCTTGTTTCTCATAATAACATGTGTTCCCAGTTCCCAATACCCTAGTTACAATAAAATTCTGTGAACACAATAAGTATTGTCAACTTGACTATTCAATGAACAATAGGGGAAAATACTAATAATTCAGTTTATTCTTCAAGTCTTGATTCCCCTTTCCTGGATTACAATTCTTCTGTTTTCAATTTGATGTATACTCTTTAGGTTTTGTGTTCTAGCATCTAGTAAAACTAGACAGTAGGAATATGAAATCTTTGGTTAAAATGGTCGGTGAAAAACTTTACTTGCAAATGTGCCCATTGTTTGAATGACCTTGGGAAAGTTTTCTGCCTTCTCGGGAGTAGTCTGCCTGCATATGCAGTTGCAGAAATGTACTTTTATCTTATAGAAAGTAAAATTCACATTTTGGAGGGATCCATCCATCAGTGATTAACCAGCAAAGGTATTTTCAAAGTTTACATTTGGATACCTGCTTTGAATGAGTTGAAAGTTAAGTGCTGGACTAATTTCTTGGCTGTAACTTGCTGGATGACAGAGCTCAGGACATTCTGAAGTTTAAGTCCCTTTCTCTCCAAACACCTTGCCTGAGGCAGGCATCTCACCTGGAATAAGGACAGCTCCCCCCTCACAACCGGTCCAGGAGCAGATATCAAAATGCACATTCTAATATGGAATTGAACCTACAAGTGAGTTAAGCTGCTTATGTTGACAGCGTTCAAAATCAAGGGAGTCTAACTGTGAAGGTGTGAAGGAGAGGTATTATTATTGATGAAAGTAAGAGGAAACGTGCAAATCCTGCTGGCCAAAATGGAGATCAAACATTCAAGAAATAGATGTTGTGGACTTACTATCATATGATAATGGCTTAGCACACCATATTTGAATAGCACTTTACAATTTACAGTGTCTTTTAAACATACAGTATCTCATCACAAACTTAACAACTCCATTAGGTATGTCTGATGGTAATGTAATTCCAATTTTAGAAATAATTTTCATGGCTCATTAAAGCCTTTGTAAGACTGATTAAAATTCTGTGATATCTTAAAGTGAAGCTGTGGTCCTGTTAGAAGAGAAAAAGAGTGTGTCAGACTACCAAAGTAACTGCATAAGCTGTTGCTTATTCATATTTCATTCAACAGATATCTTTGGGAAATCTACTGTTTTTCAGAGAAACTTTTTTCAGTACTGAAGATTCATAGTGAACAATATGCCAGAGACACTGCTGGAACTTATTATGTTCTTGGGAAAGAGAATCAATCAATCAATCAATATTTGTAAAGTACTGATAAACAAATATGAAGAAAAATAAGGTAGGGAAAGGGGATAGAGAAGGCAGTGTGGAATAGGGTATATAAATAATAGGGTGGCCAGGAAGCCCTCACTGACAAGGTAATATTGTAGATGAATCCTGATGAAATGTGGAAGCAAGCCAAGTGGATATTTTGGGGAATATCATGCCAGACAGGGGAAACAGCAAGTGCAAAGGCCCTGAGGAGGCCAGCATGACAAAAGAAAGAGAGCAGGGACAATAGTAGGAGATGGTAAAAGACTGTTATGAGGATTTTGGACTTTATTCTGAGTGAGATGAGAAGCCAGTGGAGGGTTTTAAGTTGAAGAGTGATTATACTATGTTTTAAGGATTACCCTAGCTCACTGCTATCTTTCTATATTACATAAATCGTATGAGTTACTTATGTTACTTATGTGACTTTAGATTTTCTATTAGTCACACTGAAAAGTAACAGCTGCAGGTAAAAATTATTTTAATAATGTATTTTGATTAAATCAATGTATCAAAATATTATACTCTCAGTATGTCATAAATATGAATTATCATTAATGAGATATTTTACATTCTTTTTTCATACTGAGTCTTGGAAATCACACATGTGTTTTACATTTATAGCATCTCAATTTTAAATGCTCAATATGGTTAGTGGCTATTTTATTGGATACCAGAGCTCTAGTTGCTGTGTTAGGAATTTACAGTAGCTTTATACATTTCTCTTGGGAGTGGAAAATGGTGCAGTCACTTTAAAATTGTTCAACAGTTTATAAAAAAGTTAAACATAAAGTCACCATATGACCTGGAAATTCCACTCCTAGGTATATACCTAAGAGAATTGAAAACATATTTCCATGCAAAAAACACATATGTGAATGTTCTAGCAGTACTAGTCATAATAGCAAAAGAGTAGAAACAGCCAAAAGCCCATCAGTGGTTGAATGGATAAATGAAATGTGGTATATCCATACAACGAATTATCAGCCAGAAAAGAGAGTGAAGGACTGCTACCTGCTACAACCTGAATGACTGTTGAAAATTGTATGGTAAGTGAAAGAAGCTAGACATTCAAGGCACTTGTGGTATGAATCCATTTATATGAAGTGAACAGAGCAGGCAAACTGAGAGACAGAAAGTGGATGAGTGGTTGCCAGGAGCTGTTGGTTGTGGGGAGTATGAGAAGTGACAAGTAGGAGGTTTCTTTTTGGAGTGATAAAAATGTTCTGGAATTCAATAGTGGTGATGCTTGCAGAACTTTGAGAATATGCACAAAACCACTGAATTGGACACTTTAAAAGGGTAAATTGTATGGTATGTGAATTACATCTCAATTGAAAAAAAGATTTTAAGGTAAGGGGGCATGGCTGAAGCATGGAGGTCGGTTAGGAGGCTATTGCAGTAGTGCTGGAAAAAAATTAAGTTGGCTAGGACCAGAGCAGTAGCAGCACAGGTTGGGAGACTGGCAGGATTCTGGGCATATTTTGAAAAGTAGAGCCAAGGATTTTTTTTATGGATTTAGGTCTGAATGTCTGGAAAGATGTAATTTCCATTACCAATATGGGATGTGATGGAGGAAAAAAAGTGTAGTGGTTAGAAACAGAAGTTTGCTTTTGGACATAGTTTGAGATTCCCACTAGACACTGACACAGGGATGTCCAGTAAGCAGATGGCTGTGCAGATGAAGAATCAGAGCAGATGAGTGCTGGAAAACGAAAGTTGGGAAGCCACACTATACAAATGCTTCTTCAGGCCACGAGATTGGATGAAATCACTTAGGAGGTGAGTTTAGCTAGAGCAGAAAAGGAGTGTGAAGCCTGAGTCCTGGTTTACGCCCATGCTTAAGGGACCAGAAAATGAGGAAGAACCAGCAAGAGTGACAGAGAAAGAGTGACCAGTTAGGTACAAGAAGAATCAAGACTGAACAATGTCCTAAAAGCCATGTAAAGAAAGTATTTCAAGAACTGAACAATCCACAGTGTCAAATACTGTTGATGAGTCAAGTAAGATGAGGACTGAGAAATGACCACTGGATTCATCAGCATGGAGGTCACTGGGAATCTTGCTGTGGTTGGGATGAAAGGAGACTCTAGCGGGTCAAGAGAGAATGGATTATTGCCAATGGAAACAGAAAAGTCGGCCCACAGATTAACAGGAAATGGAATCATATTGTTTTAAGGTAGAAATAATGAGTGTATTTTTATGCTAATGTGGACAATCCAGAAGAGAGAAAAATCAATATTTTAAGAGGGAGACTATTGCTGGAGTGTAATTGAAACGATGGGTATGAAAATACTTTAAATACTTAGAAAAATATTTTAAAATAAAACAAATGTATGTTATGGCCTTTGGAAGGATTTCCTCGATTCTATTTTAGAGGAGATAGTTGTAGAATGGGCCGACTCACAGCTGCTCATGGACCTTTTTTTTTTCCCTCTAAACTTTATAATTTCATTGAGAGTGTGCTCAAAGCAAACTAATGAGCTACTATTTAACCCTCAAAAAAAACAGGTAGATAATAGCATATTGTATGAGGTCGAGACAGGAAACCAAGGGGATGTAGATGCCCCAGACAGAAAACAGAAGAGGTACAGAGTGTTTTTAGTAAGCTGGTTGTCAGGCTGAAGATGAAAAGGCTTTCTGTCAGTGAACTCAGCTGCAATCTCAGGCAACTCCAAGGTTGTCAGAGACATTTTTCTCAGGGTCTAAGCATCAGGCTGTTTCTGAAAGATGCTGGAAACTGTTTGCTCATCAGATATTTCCCTAATGATTACAAAACCACACACCCTTTCCAAGACTCACAATAGATCAATGGCTTAGGTTAAGAAATGGTTGTAAAGTCTCTTGGGTCATTTATTCCCATTTTTTCTCTCTCACTCTATTTGTGGAGTTGGATTGAGTCAGTCTTTGATTTCGGCTGAAGGAACTGCACTACTGAGCTCAAATAACAGCCAGCTAATTCTATGAAAAGCCCTGAGAATCTTCAAAGTACTGCTGAGACTTTCCAGTGATCCCAATACCTCTGCCACTGTTCTCCATAGGACTTCAGTTCTGTACACGCAGTCACCACCTTCTGTAATGAAATACAGTTCACATTCTGGAAGGAGCGGCTTCCTGTAGGAGAGGGACACTGGCCTCACTGTCCTCCTATTTGTCTTTAAATATCTATTTTCCCCTTAGAGATGTGGCTTTTAGGGGATTGGTAATTGGTTCTTAAATAGCAATCTGTCCTAGCTATGGGTATTATTTTGCTTAATATTCCTTAGTATAGCCATGGCTAGGTTGAATGTCCAAACAGACTCTACTAAATGCCAGGGTATAACCAAAAGGAAGTAAAGTGAAGTAAACCAAAGGATAGTAACCCAGATAACTTGTGTTAGAAGACAGGGTTTTAAAATGTTTCAGCTTGAGGTTTACTAAGTGATTGATGCCTCCCTACTTAACCCCCAGGCTACTTACATATAAAAAGAAAGGACGTCTTTAACATCTTGCTCCTTACAGAAAGTTTTTTGAAATCCAGACCTATGAGACCAAGATCTGGAAAGATGCAGGAATCCCTTCCCCAACCCACCTAGTACCCATCTATGCTTTGGGTACCACCTACGTACCACCACCAGGATCAGGTTATTTTAATTTTGTCTACACATAGGAAGAAAGGAATTTATAAAGAAGTAAGATAAGTCAGGTGCTTTTTCCAAATACTCATGCCAGCTCTGTGAAATTGAAACTTTCTTCTCCAATTACCACGTTGCCATCACTGCCCACCCCCTCAAAAAAAAAATTAACAAGTAGGGTAGTGAAAGTTCTCAAATAGTAATCCCTCTCTAGATGGCTTGTGGATTCCTAATTGTCCACCATCCATGCTGTGGTAGTTAGCTCCTATTCAGAAAGAGGCAGGTCTGCCTGTATGTCTTGATGAGTGCTTTCCTCTCTTCTTTCCCTGGGGAGCTGAATAGGAGTTTTGAGTGGTGGGCATAATGGATAAGAGGGAAACTAGCTTGGAATTGGACCTGTGACTTCTGTCTGCAAACACTGCAAAAGAATCATGACAATATTCTGCATTACAAAGTTAATCTTTCTCTGACTCTAGTACAAGTTGTAATTCCCCACTTGAGTATAGGCAACCACGCCTTGAGGCTCTAAGGTATCAGATATTTGGGGAAACAGATAGAAATAGTGGCCTGGTGGTACTCTTTGGGTTCCAGCAGTTATGGAAGTACCCAGAAGGGACCTGTAATATCCGGAAGATATGGTGATATTGTGAGAAAATCATTACAGCAGAAGAAAGTCACCGTAATTTCTCTACACAGAAAAACCAAAAATCAACTAGACTTATTCATGAGCCCATGTAGAACATCCCTGGGAGTCCCCATACTACTCTGAGAAAACATTTATAGGAAGTAGAGTTAAATAGCATGCAAAAGAGAAAGAAAAACACAGGTCATGCTCAGAAATGTCTCTTAGCCTACAATGGATTTGAGGAAACAGAGACACCAATTAGGAGATTGATGCAGTAATCAACATGAACAATTAGGTCAGCCTCAATTAGGGCAATTATAGAGGGATTGAGTTAATTGGGTATTCTTAAACCTACTATTGAGTTAGATTTACCTGAAGCTGGTGATTGATTTGATATGAGATATGACTGATCAGATATGCTGAAGGAGAAGGTCACCTCCATGAGGATTCCCTAAGTCCTAGCTGGGATGTCACAAATGAGCAGTGCCTTTCTCTTGTGTTCAGCATCGTTGCAAGCCACATGCCCTCTCCCTAGATTCTGAAATGGTGCTCTCTGTATCCTTACAGATCCCAGGCAGGGGGGCTTCTTTGCTCCCATAAGAAGATCAGCTTTGTCCTAGGGATGTCATGGATTTTGTTTCTTTCAGACAGAACTTAAGAAGCTTGCAGAGCCAGCTTTGCATCTAGTCCAACCTGAACCTTGTATAGCCATTCCATTTGCATTCTTTTGTCTTTTCTCTCGAACATCAACAACTAGAATCTTGACTTTTAAAAAACTAAATTCTAAAGTGCCTTGAGAACCAGGACCAAATACTCCTCCTTGCTAATACTGGAGTCCTGCTCAATCCTCCTAACTCAAATCTTCCTAAGTCAACCATCTGCATTCCTGGATGTTTACCATTTTCTGTCAGTAGAGTCCCCACCTTGATTTTCCACCCTGCCTCTGGGAGGTCTCTTGTGCCCATTGTTGACTCTTGCTGTTGCTACTCAACTGTATTATATTGTTTAATTTTGTCGGTCTCCTGATGCCATGCCATCTGTCTCTCTGTTTTTCAGCCAGTGACCTGCTACTGGTGTCTCTTCAAGTATCTTCCACCATCAGTCTTACTGATGTCTGAGTGGGTCCTTTCCTCTCCAATTTGATGTGATCAACCATTGCTGACACCTTAGCAGGTCATCAGGAGCTCTCCCAAAACACTGGCCATTCGAATTTCCTCAGTTTCAGTTTGGGGCATGGCATCCTGTATCTGTATTTTTAGAGGTTCAGATTTCTAAAAAATGAAAAACTTAGCTAAACAGAATAAATAAATTAAGTTTTTGAAATTGTATTAAATATCAATCTTGGAGAGTTCAGCCATTTTGATTTGTATCAAGATTTAGTAACTGACCTATAAGACATTTTGGAAAAATACTTAAATCTCAAAATGTTACGGATTTTCGTAAGGTGTCACCCCTTGACTCTTTAAGGGATTGAATAAGGAATACGTACATGAGAATTAGATCAGGGATTCTCAACTTTGGTTGCAAAATGGAATCACCAGTGGACCTTTAAAAGCATAGTGATGCCTGGGTCCTGCCATCAGAGATTCTGATTAATTACTCCAGGGTGTATGCTAGGCACTGGAATTTTTAAAAGCTCCCCAGATGATCCTAGAGTGCAGTCAAGTTCAAGAATCGTTTAATTAGATTAATGATATTTAATGGTAATTTTGAAAACATTAAATATTGTATATGTGACTTTGAGAAACACAGAAAGAAAATTTCATACACTGCTCAGAAATGAGCAGTTTCAATATTTTGGTTTTATCACAGGCACACAGCTACATACATGATATTTGAGATTTTAAATAACAACTAACGATGTTAAATTACATAGAAGTAATAAAGTTGAGCAAGCTTAGCTAGTTGCTAAGCAGGGGAGAAGGTTAGGAAAAATTTTAACGGAAATTAAAACCTGTGTAAGTGAATATTTTATATATTAGCTTAGCTTCTACAACCTTTTGCACCAAGTATTAGTTCCATTTACAAAGCAGGTCCTGGTATTCAAAGAGGTTGATGTACTTATGGAAAGTCTGGTGAGTGGTGGAGCTGTCCTTCAGATGTGGACAGTAACCTCCCCTCCCCTCACTCTGTCAGGTCTGTGTAGGAGGGGAAACCATGGACAGGATCACCCTACTGTGGAGTTAACACTCTACATTTTTGAAGATCCAGAAACTAGGTGTCACTCTGCTCAATGCTGATCAGACTCGGACTAGCTGACTTGTGCTAATCATATTCACAAGACATCAATGTATACAAACATCAATGTAGTATTTAAAAACTGTTCAATAGACCAGGCATTTGTGTTTGCTTTTTCTGCCTTGTAAAGAGTTAAAAACAGCTTGCCAAATTATTATCAAAATAATTCTATTTTTTCTTAGAAAACTAGATTATTTAGTGGATAGATACTGCCATTAAGCCACAGAGAACTCGATGCATATGTCTCCACTGTGGGGAAATCACCACTGTGAAATCCTGACTGCCCTTGATGGGCGTCAAGATATTCTCTGAACAGTTGCAGGGGTTGGGGATGGGGTGTGGGGGTGGCTGTCACAAATCTCTGTACTTTGATTTTCCCTCCTATAGTCTCTATACAAAGCTCCAGCCTTTTTATCTTCATACTTTTCTCCTAGATTACCTTAACAATTATGTTAATTTCTCATCATTGTTTAGGCTATGGCTCCTTTCACTTCTATCAAGTCTTGGTTAGGTTTCTGGGAACTAACTAATCTTCCTGCTTTGTCTAATGGGACATCCTATTCCTTGATCTATTTGTTGAAATTGTGTCACATGCAGTATCATCATCACAGTCATTTGAGGTGTTTGTTTAAAAATGTAGAGTCATAGGATGCACAGCAGAAATTCTAAATTAGAATCTCTGATTTGGGGCCTGAGGACCTAGATTTTAAAGAAATCTCTAGGCGTCAAGCATGCAGTGTCAGATGACTTCTGCAGAAGACTCATCTTGCCTATTACATGTTGGTTGTACTGGTTTAACCCTAAAGAAGTCATTGTATTTTCATAATCTAGGTTCACTTTTAAAGTGGCACCCCTAGACTGAGGATAGTAACAAGGCTGCTCTAAATAAAAGTAAGAGGAATTATAAAATCTAGCAAGTGATCATTCAAGTGATGGACAAAATTAATCTATATTCTTTAATTAATTAAAGCCATCATTTTATATCAAAACCAAACAGAATATTGTAATGCTTTACTGAATTTTCAAAATAAAGTCCGAAAGAAAAGAGAAATAAAAATAAGGATTGGGCTGTATCTATAACATCAAAAATAGGAGATTAAAAAATCGTCTAAAGGTTGTGGTGGATTTAACATCTGGTTTGTGTCATAGCATGGTTGATTGGATTATCTCTGATATTTAATATGGATGTAAAATGATCATCTCTGAGGCCCCATAAAGACAAGGAGAGAGAAAGCTTTTTTCAAGGAAAGAGGATCAAGAGGAAAGAGACGGGCTCCTTCATGGTTTGTCGAAGGCTATCTAGATGGCCTGACACAAATGACATAATGATCAAAAGTGATTTTTCTGAGTCATAGGCTTTAATTTTCTCAGTCCCTGAAGTCCTGCCTTGGAAGATGATAGTGGTAATGGGGAATGACCATCTTAAGAAACCAGCAAATATCAAGAGGCATTTATTAACTTGGATAAGAAAGGGTATTTCATTAACTTTAGCCTGGAGTGACTGGAAAGATGTCTGCACACAGGCTAGTGGGCAGCTCTGTACAGTGGAGGAAGAAGCCTTTATATTACAGCGGGACTTGCACTAGCTCAGCAGAAATACTTCCAGCCTGAAAGGGTTGTTAAGAAGGAAACATTTCTCTGTACCTCTCCAGAGGTCTTTAGAAATGATTGGAGGCTCTGTAAGAATGAACAAGCCATTGTTTACTTCTGTGTTTTTCTCTCCTTCTGCCTCATTGCCAGACAGTAGAGGTGGGAATGTCCTAAGGCTCCACCAGATTTCAGTTGCTTTGTTCTCTTCAGTCTTCCAGACTGGTATGAGTTTTCTCCCTGAGCAAGTCAGAATACTGTCAACATCTAGTGTAGTTCTACCAATTGTGGTGGATTAGTTAATTTACAGTGAATTAGCATAGAACAATAGACTCAGATCTGCTGGAAAGTAAGGAGAATTTTATTTTTTTTACTCTTATTTTTTTTCTCCTAATTCAGTTATAGTGAATTTAAAGCAAAACAGGAAATTCAGTTTCAGGTCTTGAATTGTAACATTTCAGGTACTCATGGGAGCTCTGAGTTGTTGAGATATACTAAAGTATGGTAAGCTCTGGTGAGAAATATATCTGGATACACAACATATTTTTTAAGCATAGCAGAATAAAGTCTGAGTGACTGCCTGTGTTCCCTCTTGTACATCAATATCTCAACTTTGCATTACAACCTAAATTATTGGGGTCTTGGAGTGTCTTAGCAGGTTTTCAAGGGTTTCTTAGAAAATATTTGTGCTGCAGTCCCCTGGAGAAATTCAGACAGGGATGGGGGTAGTTTTTGTGATGAGTTGGGATAGTTAGGTCTAGAATAATTTCTTGACTCCAAAATAGCTAGTAGCATCTTCAGGTGGACAAAACAGCCACCAGATCTGCAAGTTGGATGCTGCCCAAAAGTCCCCTCCTCTTTCTGTCTAGGGAACTAGTAGTCCAAGGTGGGATGGGGACACAGTATTCAGGAATGCAAAGAGAAACAGTGTGAAGTTTATATTTCTTATAATTTCTACACTGTCACTATCACTGCTACACGAGAGCCTCTCTAGAATTTTTAAAATAAAGTCCACTTATTTTAGGTCATTTTTAGAGCTGGGGTTGCCAACTCTTTGAGTTATAGGAATACATGAGGAGTCATTGCACCAGACCTAAGACCAGGTGCCTGGAGACGCAAACTGAGGCACTAATTGCTCTCTTCACTATGCTGGGGAGCACAGCCCCACCTCATTCAAAAGTCTCTCCAACTTGGCTAGCCTACATTAGCACCACCAGATGAACAAATCCGAGACTACTCCCAAATTTCTGGGTGTGTTTGTGACTAGGGAATGTTATAGAAAGCCAAATGGTAGGTAGCACGGTTCTTATGGATTATGTAAAGTAGGGAGCTCCTTAGTTATGCTTTAGAAATAAACACCAAGCCCCAAAGAAATTAGAGTTGGCTCAATTAAAAACAAACTATGACCTCAGCAATTTCATAATTTTAATTTTTTTTAGTCACTTTCTATTTTGTTGGGGCCAGAAACTCTAGTTGGTCCATTTTGATTACTGCTCTGTCAGTTTAATCCCATCCTAGGTCCATTTAGTAAAATAATCAGTTGATATCAATTTAATGAAATGACGGGTGGCTTGAGGTATTCAGGATATTGCTTCTGAGGCTGTTTCCTCTGCATGTGTGTCTGTGTGTGTCTGTGTTCTATGCCCATGAATGTGGCCCAGGGGAGAGACCCAGAGTGTTAACTGCAGGAGAAAGAATATGGCTCTGTGTAAGTGTGGGAAGGGCCAGTGCAAACATGCCAGGTCATTTACAACCCTCTGTGACCTAAATGTTTTTTTAAGTTCAAACGTCAGTAGAATTATTTTCAAATGAAAATATTGACTCTTATTTAAACAACCACATAGATACTTTTAGTTTCCTGTCCATATTCCTTAGAGTGTCTATTCAAAGCATATGGAGACATTTCTTGTGTTTGGCAGGTAAGAGTATATTCAGCTGTATCTGTAACTAGGATATATTAGCATCCCTGCCTTCCTCAGAAACTGTAAAAAATAAGTTGTCAGCATTTTGTATTGTTTAGGATATTACAGTGCATATTTAGTGGTTGGACTTCAGATAAATTTAAAAGCAGTGTGTAGTGGATATCTTTGCAAAGAGGGATGGAAATGTAGTCAGAGAAGGACAGAGGGAGGCAATTACCACAGTAATGTTTTATTCCTGATCTGAAGATTGGATACACAGTAGTTCATTATTTTACTTTAAACCACACTATATATCTGAAACAGTTAATTACAATTGTTTAAGTACTTCCCAGCTTGTAAAGGCTTCATGCCCTTCGATATAGACAGAAGAGTCTGAGATATATTTGTACCCATTTTAAAGGGATTATTTATCAAATTATCCATTTTCTCCAACTGAGTACTCTTTCCCAAAAGGAGGCCTTCCCTAAAGTTTGAGGGTTACCATAAATTACTGAGCCCTGGAGAGCAGTAGTGAAAGAATTTTTTTGGTTTTTTTAAAATTTTTTTTACATTTTTTATTGAGTTATAGTCATTTTACAATGTTGTGTCAAATTCCAGTGTAGAGCACAATTTTTCATTTATACATGAACAATCATATATTCATTGTCACATTTTTTTTTGCTGTGAGCTACCACAAGATCTTGTATATATATATTTTTTTCCCTGTGCTATACAGTATAACCTTGTTTATCTATTCTGCATATGCCTGTCAGTATCTAGAAATTTTGAAATCCCAGTCTGTCCCTTTCCACCCCCCGCCCCCTTGGCAACCACAAGTTTGTATTCTATGTCTATGAGTCTGTTTCTGTTTTGTATTTATACTTTGTTTTTTGTTTGTTTGTTTGTTTGTTTAGATTACACATATGAGCAATCTCATATGGTATTTTTCTTTCTCTTTCTGGCTTACTTCACTTAGAATGACATTCTCCAGGAGCATCCATGTTGCTGCTAATGGCATTATGTTGTCGGTTTTTATGGCTGAGTAGTATTCCATTGTATAAATATACCACCTCTTCTTTATCCAGTCATCTGTTGATGGACATTTAGACTGTTTCCATGTCTTGGCTATTGTAAATAATTCTGCTATGAACATTGGGGTGCAGGTGTCATCCTGAAGTAGGGTTCCTTCTGGATATATGCCCAGGAGCGGGATGACTGGATCATATGGTAAGTCTATTCCTAGTCTTTTGAGGAATCTCCATACTGTTTTCCACAGTGGCTGCACCAAACTGCATTCCCACCAGCAGTGTAGGAGGGTTCCCTTTTCTCCACAGCCTCTCCAGCATTTGTCATTTGTGGATTTTTGAATGATGGCCATTCTGACTGGCGTGAGGTGATACCTCATTGTAGTTTTGATTTGCATTTCTTTGATAATTAGTGATACTGAGCATTTTTTCATGTGTCTATTAATCATTTCTATTTTCTCCTTGGAGAATTGCTTGTTTAGGTCTTCTGCCCATTTTTGGATTGGGTTGTTTGTTTTTTTCTTTTATGTCATATGAGCTGCTTATATATTCTAGAGATCAAGCCTTTGTCGGTTTCATCATTTGCAAAAATTTTCTCCCATTCCGTAGGTTGTCTTTTTGTTTTACTTATGGTTTCCTTTGCTGTGCAGAAGCTTGTAAATTTAATTAGGTCCCATTTGTTTATTCTTGCTTTTATTTCTATTGCTTGGGTAGACTGCTGTAGGAGAACATTTTTGAGATTTATGTGACATAATGTTTTGCCTATGTTTTCTTCTAGGAGGTTTATTGTATCTTGCCTTATGTTTAAGTCTTTGATCCATTTTGAGTTGATTTTTGTGTGTGGTGTAAGGGAGTGTTCTAGCTTCATTTGTTTACATGCTGCTGTCTAGTTTTCCCAATGCCATTTGCTGAAGAGACTGTCTTTATTCCATTGTGTGTTCTTGCCTCCTTTGTCAAAGATTAGTTGACCAAAAGTTTGTGGGTTCATTTCTGGGCTCTCTATTCTGTTCCATTGGTCCATGTGTCTGTTTTTGTACCAATACCATGCTGTCTTGATTATTGTAGCTCTATAGTATTGTCTGAAATGGGGACACAAGGGTGGTTCCACATACACAGATCAATCAATGTAATACATCACATCAACAAGAGAAAGGACAAAAACCATATGATCATCTCAATAGATGCAGAAAACGCTTTTGATAAAATTCAACACCCATTTATGATAAAAACTCTCACCAAAGTGGGTATAGAGGGAACATATCTCAACATAATAAAAGCTATATATGATAAACCTACAGCCAGCATAGTACTCAACGGTGAAAAACTCAAAAGCTTCCCACTAAAATCTGGGACAAGACAAGGATGCCCACTGTCACCACTCCTATTTAACATAGTCTTGGAAGTCCTAGCCACAGCAATCAGGCAAGAGAGAGAAATAAAAGGGATCCATATTGGAAAAGAAGAGGTTAAAGTGTCACTATATGCAGATGACATGATACTATATATAGAAAACCCTAAAAGGTCCACACAAAAACTACTAGAACTAATCAAAGAATTCAGCAAGGTAGCTGGTTACAAGATTAATGTTCAAAAATCAGTTGCATTTCTTTAAACTAACTATGAATAAACAGAAAAAGAAAGTAAGGAAACAATCCCCTTTAAAATAGCATCCAAAATAATAAAATACCTAGGAATAAATCTAACCAAGGAGGTGAAAGACTTATACATGGAAAACTATAAACCACTGATGAAGGAAATTAAAGAAGACTTAAAAAAATGGAAAGATATCCCATGCTCCTGGATTGGAAGCCTCAATATTGTTAAAATGGTCATACTGCCCAAGGCAATCTACAGATTTAATGCAATCCCTATCAAATTACCCAGGACATGTTTCACAGAACTAGAACAAATCATAATAAAATTTATATGGAACCATGAAAGACCTAGAATTGCCAAAGCATTACTGAAGAAAAAGAAAGAGGCTGGAAGAATAACTCTCCCATGGAAGTACTCTCAGGGTATTTATTTGAGGAATTTTTCATGGATTTTATATCAATTGCGGTAGTTCTTTCAGAATAAATGGAAAGTCAATTGAAAAAAAAATTTAATGTGACCCTGCAGATGAGCTGTGATCTCTGGGTTGCAGCTGAGTGTTCTGTTCCCCTATATCTACCTGGCAACGTACTGTGTTCCCGTCAACAAATCAGCAGATCCCTAATACTCCTCTTCTTCCTCCTTTTTTTTTTTTTTTTTCCAGCTGAAAACATTTTGTTGGCTGTTTGGATAGAAAGGGGGAATTTATTTGCCAGGAAGGATGAGCCCCTCATGGTTCTGCTGGAACCATCACATGGCCTCCTCTTTGCTGATGCTGCACTTGGCCCCAGTGCAGCCTGTCCTGCGCTTCTTGTCTGCTATGCTGAAACCTGGCCTCCCCAGCACCACATGGAAGTCCATAGATACCAATGCTTGGGTCATGTTTGATCCCCAGATCGATGTGTTCTTGGATCCCTAAAGCCAAAAATTAGACTTTTTTCTCATCTTGCTCTTGTTGGTTAACAACTGGTCATCACTACACTCCCTGATGTCTCTGAGGATTAAGTGTGAGGAGTATCAAGGAAGTGGGTGGGAAAAGTATTTGGATAATACTGTAATTTGCATTCCTCTTTAACAGAGGAAAGTTTACAAAGCATTTATCCCATTGCACATATCAATCTGCTATTTATATAGGTGTCCTGGGAGCACAGTGGTATCAGCTCAGAGGTCGGTCCTATCACTTCAGGAGTAACCGCCACTTCTGAAGTCACAGGCCCCCAAAACAATGGCCAAGGTCACCCTTCACTGTCTGGCTGTGCCTTTGTTTGAGAAGAGATAGCCCTTCAATGCTGAGAAAGCCAGCTTCCAGGAACTCCAGGCCTTAGCCCAAGCACTGTCTTTCACGTAGTCCCGCGGAGAACAATTGTGTGAAGCACAGTGACCTCAGAAGCCCAAAGCCTTGCGGGCTATTTATGAGTGCAGTGTGCTCTGAAAATGGGTTCAGGATGAGGAAGCCCTAGCAGAGCTCGATTTAGCTTGCACTCTGCCTGTGTGAGCATCCTACGAGAAAACAAGGGTAAATATAGCAAGAACCCGTTCAAAGGTAGAAGACCACTTGCCTGTTGTACTTCTGAGAACAAAAGTGCAAGCTCTCCAGAGAAGTTTTAGCCAGACAAGTACAATTCTGTGGGTATTTGTCACTGAGTTATGGCCTCTTGTATGAGGAAGGTGAAAAACCTAGCCAATGAGTTCTCGCTGTAGGTAAGAAAACATGTCACAGCAAATGTAAGGGTAAGTAATACCATTCATCTTTGAAGTATGATGGCCTTGTTGTTATTTCCAGAGTAATCTAAATAGATTAAAATGACCTCTTTCCTAGGAGTTCATCTGGTTGGGGTTAATGTAGCTTATCACCTCGTCTGTGGGAGTTAGGCCTGGTCTGCAAATGCCCTCATCAGGCTTTGGATAACTGACCTGCTGGGACACATCCATGTTAGTAATAATGATGGAGGACAGTCACCCCTCCATCTTGCACGTGTCAGTCACCTGAAGAAAAAAGAACAAAGGCCCCTTGAATGTTGCAGCAGCTAACACAGGATGGTGCAGGACCTCGGTCTCCTTGGTTTGAAATCTGCAGTTTTTTCCTTCTTCATAGGCTATGTATGTCCCTTTTGAAAGGGTTCCATGATGCTTAAGAACTAGATCTTCCTTTCATAAAGTGTTAACACGCTTAGGTTGAGGCAGGTGCGAATTTGCTTACAATGTCACAAAACTCATGGGTCATCTGCTGTAACTGGCCCTTTAGTGGGAAGATTATGGCGTTTAGTGGCAGTTGCAGGTCATGAAAACTGACCAGGTGAAGGTAGGGAGAAGGCTGGCTGTGAAAACCACTGTGACTCTGCTGAAAAGCTGCACAAAAGCATGAAGTGGGAGCCCCAAAGGAAGTCACCATGTTGTACCAATAATTCTTGGGGAGTGTTCCCTAAATAAATAATCAATGAAAAAACCCCAAAACTTTAAGCACAAAAATGGATTGTTGTAATTTATAATGACCAATCTGGCAGTCCTTGAAGAACTGAAAACAAAATCATGACTGCACATGTTGGATATCTCAGTCTGGCATTGGTGTAATCCCTCAAACCTATTTTAATTTAAAAAATTACATATGTATGTGTTTTGAAATATCTGTATATATATATCATATGTATGTTGAAATATACATATTTCAGTTCAAAAATGTGAGTCATGTGCTAGCGTTTCAAAGGCATTGACAGAGAGTGCAAATAATCTTGCTGCAATTCTCTGGAATGATTTTAAGTCTTGCTGTGAACTTTATTAAAATAAAACAAAATTCTATTCCATCTTGATGTCCTCTGGAAAGGATGTAGGGTAGGCTTTACAGATATATATACATGTGTGTATAGAGATATTTATATATATAAATATATAATTTTTAAAATGTATTTTCCATCCAGCACTAGTAGGAGGATCAGCTGCTTACCGTTTGTAACTATGGGCTAGTGACAGTTCCTATCCAGAGTCACAAGTTTCTATACAATGAGAATAAATGACTTTAGGCCTTGCCCTGTTCCTTCTGAGTCTTTACTGGCAGATATGGAGTCCAAACCAGGACAGTGGAACCATTTTGCAACAATATGGTTCATAATACGACAATGGCTCCTTAAAAACAAAGTGTTGCGAGTGATAGGGAGGAAATGATATCACTTTTAAACTGAACAAGGCTCTTAATGTTTCATAGGTCACATGAATACAAGTTGTCTACCTCGACAGAATACGTGTTATCATAAAGTAATCTTCAGAGTAGAGTTAGGATGATGCTAAAGTCTAATCTTTTTTTTTTATTCTGCATAATTATCCTGATGATTTTAAAAGTGATTAATGACAATGGCTTACTGACTGAGAATTGTAGCTGTCTGTGACTTTAAGGAATTAGAAATTCATGAGTTTTTTTTAAAAGTCAAGGAGAGACTTCAGAACTGTTAAACTGAAAATAATAAGAAGTACTTTCACGAAATTATTTTTTACCTAGGGGAATGTATTTCAAGTCATAGTCAAGATTCTGACTGATGAGTTGATGGATATGTCTGAGCTCCACAAAGGAACATGAATTCAAGGGGAAAATGTGTTTTGGGGAGGAAAGAGCTTCATTTAAAAGGCATTGAAATAGATGTTCAAAAACCATGTGCTTCTGGGGAATAGGAAAGGACAAATTCTCTAACTTGGGCCAAGGATGAATGTGAAACAAATAAGGAGAGAGAGAGAGAGGTATACAAACATGTATATAAAGAGAGTCTCCATCTGCAGCCCAAAGAAGTGAGAGCAGTCACTTCAGCATCTGATGTGTAAGAATAATATTCTCTTCTGCAGCAGTCTCTGTAATACTTAGTATTTTGATACCACAGCTTGTATCTGCAAACAAAAAAATGAAATGTCAAATTCACCAGTCTAAGTTTCATCAAGAGTTTCATTATAAAGTTCCCAAATCCAGCAGCTTAATTATGAGCTCCACCTTGACAGCAAATGTCAGGCTATGTCAATATTGGTGAAATCTGGTGTGTGATTTCTGAACACTGTAGAAATTCTAGTATATGTACCTTGACCACTAGATGTAGTGAGTCTAAAAGGCATTTGTGACATAAAGCTGATTTCAAACCAATGAATAAGGTCGTCAAGTTAAGTATAATCAGGATCCTGTATATATCTTTTATCACCGTCTGTGTTCACCTAAGTCTATTATCAGATGCCTGAAATACTTCAAGAAGGGGAGCTGTGCTTATTTCAAAATTTTTGTTCCAGAATACAATTCAGACCGTATTTAGAGAGGATGGATTTTCATGTACACACGGGCACATACACATGATCTTCCTGGTTAAAGGAGAGGTATAGCTTTGTTCATCTTTGGGTTCCTGTTATTGCTCCTAGCACAATGACTTGCCTTCAATAAATATGTATTAAATGAATAAAACATAACACGTCCCTTATATATTTACCCCATTAACATCATTAGAAGTGATTTTTATTTTAATGTCAGGGAGCTTACTGTGTATTTCCAGTTATAATTTTGCCTACCAAGTAGTGGAGAGCACTGAACTCAAATTCTGGTAGAGCTGCATTCAGCTTCTGATCCTTTTTATTAGCTAGATGATCTCCAGGGAGGTTGTGATAATTTTAGAGACTCTTCTTCCTCAAATGGAAAGCAGGGAAGAAAAACTGAGCTGGCTTATTTCATAAGACTTTTATGAGGGTTGATTGAGATAAATGAATGCATGGGGTAAAATATACAACCTGGACCAGGGTGCATCTTAATAACATTTAACAATCATGTTCACCCTTCCAGCACGCTGTCTCTCCTTACCATTTTTCTCACATTTATATTTACAAGACATTTTCCTTTTTCAGCCAGGAACAAAAAGTAGGATTTAGTTACTGCAGGGACTATTCAACAGTGCTTTCACAGAAGGAATATTACAGCTTTTGAAAGTCATTTCTCATTATCTTGAAAGCTTTAATTTTGAAGAGAAACTCATGTTTTGCCAACCAAGGAAACACATAGTCTATTATGTGCAGACGAAATGAAAATTATTGTTTGCAAGTCTTTTTGTACCTAATTCTTGGATTGCCAAGGAAATGGAAAGAAGGAAAATGTAATACATATAGCGGCTCCAAACTTGTGCTTCACCTCAACCCACCCGCTCTGCAAGCACCACAGTTTGAAGTTGGTTTCTAAATTGAGAGCCCAGTTTCCTAGAGGTTCTATATTTGGGAGAGGGAGATTTCCCTTGTCTTGAAGTACGCCCTTTCCTGTGCGCTCTGCATAAACCCAGATGGGAGTTTTCTTCAAACCAAGTAAACAACCTCGACTCCTTTGCTATTATCTTAAATTTGAATTGAGATCAGTAGCTTTGGGAAAATCTTTGGTAATTCGACGTGAGCAGGGAAGTCTCCCAAGACTGTTTGGAGAATAAGGCCCCGCCCCTTCTCTGCTTTCATCACTTTGTGCTTTCTTTAATTCCTGCTCATTCTGTGTTATTAAAGCCTGTTTTGTTTTGTTTTTTTTTTTTTTTTTTGATCTCTCTGCTATAAACTCATTGAAATGAGAGTCCTTATATTTTCATTGTCAGGTCTCCTGGCCTTAGCATGGATTTGACACAAGGTTTGCAATGAGTAAGTATCTGTTGAAGGGATGAATAAGTAAATTGGATGTGTGTGTGTGCATTTATATTCAAACACAGAGTGAAACGAATTTATCAGGAGATCAAGGGGTGAGGGAAAGTGGCAGAGCCCATGGCTAGCAAACACAAGGTCCTGGGGTTCAATGCCCAGTGCCTCCATTAAAAAAATAAATAAATAAAAGCTAATTAACTCCCTCCACCAAAATAAATAAATAAATAAATAAACAAAAGAAATTTAAAAAGTTTTCTTATTGCATAGCACAGGGAACTATATTCAATATCTTACAGCAACTTATGATTAAAAAGAATATGAAAACAAGTATATGTATGTTCCTATATAACCAAAGTATTGTGCTATACACCAGAAATTGACACAACACTGTAAACTGACTATACTTCAATAAAAATAAGTTAAAAAGAGATCAGATCACACCTGTTTATGCAAGTTGTTGAATAAGTTTAATAGAGTGATGGAAATATGGTATAGTGATATAGAGCATGGGTTTGGAGTAAGATAGAATTGGGTTCAAAGCCCCAATTGTGCCCCTTTACCTGACTCTGTGACTTGGGCAAGTTATTAGTCCCTCTGTAGCAATTGCAATTGTTACATCTCTTGGAGCCTCATTTCTCCTTATCTGTAAATTACTGGTTGGGTATAAGGATTGAAAAAGGTAAAATACAAAGTATTTAGCAGGAAGCTGGCAATGCAACAAGTTCCTGGCAAATGGCAGCTGTTTTCATTAAGTGCTTGTTGTAGTAGAGACATAAAGAATGCTTTAATCATTAAAAAAAAAAAAAAAAAGACTTAACCACTAGAAGCACTATATGTTTTTGTTTTAGATAGCATCTTCCTTTATACAACTTTTCATTCAACTGTATCAAAGTTAAGTTTTCCTCCTGGCAAATTGTTCCATTTCCAGTTTTCCCTAATGGATGAATTCTTTTTTTTTTTTTCTTTATGATAAATTAAGTCAGGGCAGCTGATAGCCACAGATCCCTCTAACTTCCTTTGGAAATTACTTCATTGATTTCTGAAATGATAAAGGACCTGTAATGTATCTATAAATATACTCATTAAATCACAGATTGCTCATGCCTGCACAGGAAATCTCAATATACTGTCCAGGCATCTTCCTCCCCAAAATACACATTTTCCCAAGGGCACTCAGCACGGGCCCATTATCATAAATACAGCTGGAGCTGGAGTCATGAATCAGAGAACAACTTTCCAGTTCCTCTTCCTCTAAGAGTTCCTTTAGAGGGCAGGCTTTCAGGCTGATGTTATAGGTTAGAACTAAGAGCATTTGCATGAAATGGGATAAATTTTCACTAATCCACTTTTCTGTTACATGATCAGGGTCTGGACTCTAAAAGGAGTCTCTCTTGAACCACAGAGGGCTCTGGTGAGAAAGTGGTACCTAAAGATTCACAGAATCAGAGAATAATTTCTTAGCCCCAGGCATTTCCTTTGAAGTCATTTCACTGTGGTTCCTGTACTCTGCTACTCAGGGGTCTGCTCATAATGTCTTACCAGGTGAAGGAAACAACCAGGATATCAGGGTGACAAGGGAGGCTCTGCTGCATAAATTTGCTTCCAGATGCCTGCACAATAGCAGAGAGCCTTTTTGACATCTCTCCCTGGAGGAGGGCAGTCTTCAGATCATTGTATCAAAAGTCTGGTGGATATACCCTTTGTGAAATCATACTTAACAGTGAAAATTTAAGCTCAGTCAAGCCCTGATCTAGTTGGGGGAATTAATGGTAAAATCCATTCATTTTTTTTCTCTTCATGTTGTCTATGTTTCCCTCTTCCTCCATTCTGTCTATATTTCCCTTTTGGGTTTTAATTTTTCTGAGATGGTTTCAATTTGTTTCTCCCCAAGTCCTCCAGGACCTCCAGTTTCACCAGTTAGGTGTTTAAATAATATATTTAATGTTATGTGGAAGAACACACAAATACAGCAGAATCAGAGCAGACATTAGCTTCCATGGCCTGAAAAACAAACTTACTAATGCCTCCTGTTCCTTTGGAATCATCCAGCACACCTCTCTAACAGAGGGCTAGCTGGCAGCCACAGCTCACTGCTTTAACCAAAATGAATTTCACAAGAAAATGCAGTTCTTTTGCCAAAGGGAAGTAATTCGATTCAAGTATGGAATAATCTCCTTCTGATACCTTATATTTATTTTTTATGTGCCCTCTTTGAACTTTTAATCATCCAAAAAAGTAGGAATTACTACCCACCATCATTCTTTGCTTTGCAGTTGGCAACAGCACCAGGTAATCAAGGATTACCTGAAGGGTACATATTAAATTCCCAATTTCACTTTCTTAAATGGGGGCCCATTATCTCTCCATTGTTCTTGGCTTTTGTGAAAGGAAAAGAGGCAAAAGGAACCTAAACCTGTTCAGACAGTGGCACAGAGTGAGGAAAAAGAAAGTCCCGGGGTAGAGCCTTTTCAAGTCTCTTTAATGGCAAACTAATTATATATGACCCTGATGGCAGCTTTGGTGTCACTTTCTTTAGAAAAATTATCAAGCGTTTATCCCTGGGGTTTATGCTATTTGTCTTGGAGAGAATCCATTGTGTGTCTGCAGTAACTCTAAGGCTACTCCCCTTGAACCTGCCCTAAACTGAATCAGTTTGTCATTAACTGCAGGTGCTTACTGAGCAGTTAGAGCGAATCAGAACCTTAGGTGGCAGGGGTTTAACCCTCATCACTGCTGCTTTTCTCCCTGAAGTTCTGTGTTCTTCTATTTGGTGGTATGTCAATCCTCCCGCATTAGGATTATGTCTAAAGCTTTTCTATTTATTGGTTACTATGAAATTTTCTTCATGGCAGGCTAGGTATATGCATTTTTACAAAAGGAAAATTTGATGAAGACAACCCACTTTTTCAAATAGGATGAAAATTAATCTCTCCTGCTTTTGCCTCCTGTCAAAAACATCTGTATCTCTGGGTAGCTTCCTACATCTTTCCTGCTACAACTAAAGTGGGGCCAGAGTTGGTAGTGAGACTGCTTAATTGTTTAGTATCCTTAGGGAGCTCTTTATGGTATGAAATAGTGTATACTTTCATATTTCAAAAACAAATAATTCCAGAAAGTCACATTTTTCTTGAGAGCTGAACAGTAAAATGTTTTGTATGAACAAATTTTGGATACAAAATCTGAAGTATACTGTGCACTGGACTTCCTTCTTAAACAGAGTATCCTATGCATATTTTCAACTTTTTAATGACTTAAGTCATCATCAGGGACATTGATTATATTCCCTGCCGTAAGACGTAATGAGGCCTTGGGAAGGATGGAGCTGTTTGCCCGTGTATCAGTGGCCCCATACTGGGAGGCTTTTACAATCTTTTGTCTGGCTTTCCTAAACTATCTTCTTCATTGCTTTAATGTTTGCGTCCACTTCTTGATGTGCTCTGGGGATGCCTAAGGACCCCCAAAATATATGAACTCTGGTTCACATGAACATTAAGGCACAAATTTGGACTACTCTGTACCTTGAGAACATTGGATTCAGTTCCACATTCAGTCAGGATTATCTTGCTTTGACATTGAAAGGGATCTTTCAGATGAATCAGTCAAAATGGTGGGACATCAAATATTGGTTTATTATGTGACTTTAAATGAGTAGAGCATTCAATGCAGAAAAGCAAACACATGGGTATTGCCTGGAGTGATAAACCCAGATGAGCTAGGATTAAAATTTGATCTTTCCTCAAACTTTATATAAGAACTAAGGTCAGGATTATAATATTAAAAATAATGCAGATTCCTGGACCCACTCCAAGCCTTCTGGGTTAGAATTTCCAAAGGTAGAGTTCTGGATTTTAAATAAGCAACCAAGGTAATTCTGACACACACACACAAATTGATTTGGGGCCATGTTCTGCAGAATGAGTGTGGTTTATCACTATAATAATTATTAATGTGTGTCAAAGCATAGAGATACTAGTTACAAGAAAATTGCAACTGGTAAATTATGGAATTTCCTAATAGTCCTTCTGTTGTCATCAATCTTCCAGTTAGAAAAGTCCTGTGAAATAACAAATCTATCCCAGGGTCAGAACATTTTTAGGGAGGTGTCTTTACTATCAAGACTCAAAATGGGCTGCAGAGAGTCTGTGAACCTCCTCAGAGTGAACACAGAAATGTTTGTGTACTGTATATACATTTTTCAGAAAGTTGATAACCAAGTTTTTGTCCCCATTTTAGCAATGAGAAAACTGAGACTCAGAGAGATTAAGGAACTTGCCTGTAGTAGTTAAGAAATGAGTCACTATTGCCCTGAGTAGTTAAGAAACGTGTTAGCTGGATAGAGCTAGGATCCCAAAGAGAGGTGTGTCTGATTCCAAACTCGTGCCGTTTCCCACTCAAACACAGGGCCTCTTAAGTTGCTTTAAATGCTTCCTTTCATCATTCTTGGAGAACTTGTCTGATTTTGCCATGAGGCTGTCCTTCCCATGGCCCTGATCATTCTTTACCAGCTTTGTTCACTGTCTGACAGGTCTGCCCGGTCTTAATCATCTAATCACAGTGTAATCAAGCGCTTTTTTTTTTTTTTAACCGTTGCCCTGGTTCTCTCTCCCATTTGATCTCATTTGGTTTCCAGTTATTACTAACTCCATGTCTCCAAGAGAGTTTCTCTAAGATTGTCGGACAACAACCACAGCAGACATATTAAGTGGGTTGGGGGCAGCCCACTTTTCCATCGCCCCATGCTCTTTCTTTTCAACTTATCTGGAATAGCATCTGAAGCAGCTAAGAAACTTAAACTGCCGTCTGAGTAAAGCCAACTTGATTTCTGCCTAGCAACAGGAAGCAGGCTGTGTCGCCAATGGCAATGTTTGTTTATCTCACTCAAGTGCCTACTTATTTCAGAGATAAACCAGTCCTCTTGGTTGAATCATTCTTATTTTTTTATATAATAATTGTTTCTCTTGTATTCATCTAAGATGGGCCCTTTTTAACAAGTAGGCTTTTTTCCCCTTTCACATGACTTGGTAATATTCTTAATCTATAGCAGGTGTCAGAACTCTCAAACTCCTACCTAAAGCCCAAGAACAGCCAAGGGGAGAGCAGAAATGAAAGATGTTACTGGAGGATCGCTCGGTGGCAGGGAAAAGCAGACATCTGGAAACCTTGTGAGACCACCAGTCCTGCTTTTGTTCAGTGCAGTAAATATTTTTTTAGGCATCTGCTGTGTGCCATGTGCTTGACTAGGAGCTAGGGACACAGGGATGACTAAGAAACAGTATATGTCCTCACAAAGCTCAGTGTCGAATTAAGGAGACAGAGGCACATAGACATCAAGGTGGCTGCAGTTTGTGCATTAGGAACACTGTCAGTGATGAAGAGTAGAAACAGCTGGGATCTTGGAAGATGAAAGAAGCAACTGCTCCTTTGGGCCAACCTTGGGTTTTCTTCTCACTCATCACCTTCCAGAGTTAGGCCAATTTGACAGTCTGCTCTAGGAAAAAAATTCACATGGGATGGTTAAATTTCCAAAGTGTTTGAGGCCTTTAGCCATCAAGAGTTGTTCCTCTAAAGAGGCTGAGAGTGCATCAATCTGTCATGGAAATCTGCTTGAGACATGCTGTCCAGCCTAGAGGAATTAGAAATTAATCTCTTCCAGAAATCTTATGATTTGAAACTCTGTCCACAGTTGAAATCAGAACTGGCTCCAGAAAATAATATTCCTGGGAATCTCCATAACACAGTAAAAAGAAATACAGGTGAATACATCTACAACCCGACTATAGTTTTTCCCTGAAATATGTTGTTGGATTAGCTGACTCCTTGCTGTTCAGATTTTTTTCCTGAAGTATAGTATAATCATTGTTTCAAATGTTTTATATTCAGACTTGGCCAGGGTTATATTATTAAATTAATTGGATTAACTTTAACCTATTTAAATGCAATTGGGCAAGTAAATCAATCTTAGATCAGTTAGTTATCATTGCATTGAAAATGAAATGATATGAAATAAAATACATCATTTTGTGTAATGCTTTTCCAAAGCCTACTACAAAAGGGTTCAATCAACTCTATACCCTCCTTTTTGGAGGATCTCAAAATAAAACATAATGTTGAAAAACCCCAAATTTATATTTTATGTTTTAAATATCAGCCTTCCTTTCTTTATTCATTCATTTTGAATTCATAGAAAAAACAGCTACCAGGTAATGGGTTCACTTCTGGGTGCTAAAATATAGGTGTGAATAGGGTGGGCCACCTCCCTTCTTTCTAAGAGCTCAGTGGTAATAGGGAGGGTAGACCTGAAAACAAACACAAAGTACTGCAGTCATTGCTGTAGAAGTGTCATTTTGGTATGTGTCCAGAGTTAAGAATGGGAAGAGACTGCTTGTCAGAAGATATCGGCAGAGATGACAGTAGGCTTTGGATGTTAAGTAGAGAGGAATTTGATATGATCAGGTCCACATTATCTATCAAGGAAAGAATAATAACAAATGTTATAACTTTAAATATTTAAAAACAATTTTTGTATAAAATGATTAACTGGTGTGCCCCACTTCATCAGATTGGAATACAAAATAAGGAGACATTTATTTGAAATTTCAACAGTAATGATTCTGGTTCCTCTACTGTCTCAAAATGGCAAGAGTCTTGTAGAATTTCTCTTCTGAAGCAATGTCTGGCAACCCGTGAAGAATTCTCACAGGTCAACTCAACTGATACTGACTGAGCTCTTAATCATTACATGCCAGGCACTGTTCCAGGCACTGGGGGTAGACATAATGCCTTGCTTTCCAGTTGGAAGAAATAGTCAATAACCCAACAAACCAATAAACTGACCAATAAACATCAAAAAAATAAATAATAAGGAAAATGTAAGCACTGTTCTAGAATTACATTCTGGTGATGGGGTGAGCAGTGGCAGGGTAGTCATGGCAGGGCTTTCTGAGGGCAGGGTATTTAAGCTGAGGTCTGAGTGACCAGGAAGAAAGCCCTCTTGGCTGGAGTGCATGAGTGAGGCTGAAAGAGAGGGGGAGCCGGGACAGGTCCTGTAGAGCCTGATGGCGATTTGCATTTTAGTGTTCTGTGTTGAGATATCACTGGATTCTTATAAGTAGGGAGTAGGCGTGAGTTGATTAATAGCATTAAAAGAGTCATCTGTATGTGGAATGGATTGCAGCTGCAAGATTAGAAGTAGGGTGAGCAATCAAGAGCTATGATAGTGATCCAGGTGAGACTCAAAGGGGCCTTGAAAGGTATGGACCCCTGAAGATGTGTTTGGGAGGTAATATTGATTAGACCTGGATAAACTGTGGGAGGGGGATTGAAAACAACTTGTAGATTGTCCCACCAATCCCATGCCACTATTATAGCTCTAGAACATTGTGGTCCCAAAGAATTCCAGGTTACCTTATTCAGTCAGGCAAATGGCTTTTCCTGGATATATCCTCTTTTGGTACCGACTTGCTCCAAGAACAGAAGCTGTCTTCATCTTTAACAATCCAAATGCTCAAGTAAACTGAAGGATGCTGTTGAACATATTTTTATTGAAAGTTTAGAATTTCAACACTGTTAATGTCAGGCTCAAGGTTTCTGTTTGAAGACCAGGTGGTAGGGTTAGTTTTCTTTCTTGGACCAAAAGGAAATCTATATTCTCATAACTCAGAGTCTAGAAACCCCACACTCCCCGTCTTGTGCCCATGATAGGTAACATTTCTCCTCCACTTCACCCTAGATGATTAGCAGGAATAAATCCTTTCCCTGCCTGAGAATCTTATATGTGCATCTACAATATACAATTAGAACTTCTCCACCCAGAAGAAGCAATTATAGTAGTGGATTCAAAGCCTTGATGATTTGTTTTTAACTTTTTGTAGGGCACTGACAGTCTAATTTACATACATATTTAAGGAGCAGTTTTTATCTAATAATAAACTCCAATTTTCATTACAAAACCAAACATCTAATATATTATTCTTCAACATCTGTATATAGGTGTATGGTTATTTTGTTAGATTTTCAAAGAGCAATGGGTAGGACTGTGCTTTATTTTACACTTTTGACTAAATGAAGTTTTTATTTCATGGTTTTCTCAATTAATGTTTGGCTTGTTTTGGAACAAAGAGATTCTTCTCTAAAAATAATTGGTTATCAATCTCCAGAAACCAGTTCTAATAAGATCTTTATTTGGCAATTTTCTATAAATAAAATAATAAAGCAATTAAAAATTTCTCTTTGATTGTTTATCCACTTATAATTTCTACATGGTCATCAAAGGGGGAATGGAGAAGAGGAAGACAATATTCCACCTGAAGGTTTGAGTTTTTAGCAATAAGTGGAGACTCTGTGTTCCAGGTGTGAGCCAGGGCAGTGCTTTTGTTGAAGATGGGAGGGTAGGGGAGGCAGTGCATTAAAATCACTTGAGGAGCTGTTTCAGGTATGCGTGGTGCTCTTCGTCCCTTGGGAACCAGTACTTTATAGTCAGCAACGTAACAGAAAAGGCACAAAAACATTAAATTGTGCAAAGCCAGCCTTATACATTCTAATTAATCATGAAAGAATGAGTCATGGAACTCATGGAACTGATTGGTTTGTGTGTGAAACTAGTATATAACTTACATAATAAATGATTTCAATAGTGTATTTTATGTAGACTAAGAAATGGGGTTTTAGGATTCTTAGAAATATAAGTCATCTTTGCACATTTTATGCCTTTTGGGTTTGGAAGTCAACTAAAAAATTCTTAATGTATTCTTTATGCATTAATACAATAGTGTATGTCACTGAAGAATATGTGATGTACACATATCAAATTTAAAGTTTAAGATTTCAAGTTCTCTAATAATCTTTCATTTTCCTTGGCTCTTGTTTGTCACATATCTTAAACAGGATCTCAAAAATATAATGGGAAAAATGTGTATATATAATATATAATGTATGTATGTGTATGTGTATGTGTATGTGTATATATATATAATGGGAAAAGAAGGAAGAGATGCTTCAGAGGGAAGAATGGTGTTGCTCAGGTGAGGCGGATGGCTCTCAGGTGTGTGTTTGCCAAGTGTCCACTGGAACATCTTTCGTCTTTTCCTCCCTCCTTCCTTCTCTATGAAACTCTGTCTCTCTCTGTCACTGTCTTGCTCCTGCACATACAGAAACGTTTCACAAACTGAAAAGTGGGGAAAAAAAAAAAAAAGACTGGATTTGGGAGACTCTGACACAGGAATGTTGGCAAATGATCCCAGCAAATTCTAGCAAATTCTCTATGCTATGGAAAAGGCCTTTAGAGAGGAAAAACTGAAAAGTAGTAGGTAACGAGAAGGTAAACTTGCAGTATACCTTTGTGATAATTACCTTTGTGTACTGGGTGTTTCACCATTTAAAGAAGTTTTCAAAAGAATCTCATAACATTCAGTTAGACAATATTCCATACATGAACAGTATCACTCCATATATCAGTTTTACCTCATTTATGTTCACATCAAAGGCTCCATGAGCTACCTCACCACTTAATCGAACTCTCTATCAACTTCAAAGTTTGGGTTCACTTGGACACACAGATAATATAGCCCGGGAGGGGTTTTCAGATTTCTGCATCATCCATTTTTTTCTGCTTCTTGGGCACATGCATTTCCTCTGGCTCATTCTGCTCTTGCTTTATTGGCAGTTAAAGCAAGATGCTATTTCCCACCTGAAAAGACATCGAGGAAATTCACCTATTTTTCCTTTCTCCCAGTACTAGTTCCTCTAGATTCTGGCTTTGAATCCTGACTCAAACTATCTTACCTGACCTTTTTCCCTTCAGGTTATGTGTTCATTTCTCTCATCCTTCCCAAGGACAACATTAGGTACTTCTTTAAACATTTGATTTCTAGCAGAAAATAACTTTCTTTCCTCAAAGCCCGGAGCTTTACTTGTACAGCAAAACCTTGAGAGAATTGTTTCTCTAGCAGGTTGATTTGATTTTTACTGCAACTTTCTGCTACCCCAGTAGTCCTAGTTTTAGATATGAATCACATATAAAGACACCTAAGATAGGGATTCTGCCCGGGTTTCCAAGATGATTTTTTTAAAACTTCTCTCATCTTTCAGCACAGAATACCACATACAGGAGGAGTTCAGTTTTGTCCCCTGTTTAAAACAGAGAAAAATTTAATTTATGCTACAGAAACTAATTTCCTCTGTTAATTTTTGATGATAAATGTTTATTTATAATTTTAAAATGGGAAGAGAGTGTATTATGTTCTGGAAAGATTTTAAATCCCACCATTTATCCCTCAAGCACTTTCTCATCTTTCTCTAGTATTATTCATGCTTGTACCTGAGACTTTTCAGTTGCTGTTATGGATGCCGTAATTCTGTCAGTGCAAACCTTCCTCAGGGAGAATCCTTACCTTCCAACTTCATGGGTCTCTCTAATAAAGCGAAGAGCCAGGTGAAAAGCCAAGTGAATCACAGCATGCCTATGGTGCTGAGTCAACAGAACTGGAAGCTGTGCCAATTGTGGTCCAGTTGGCTTCCGCTTACACACTCTTCCTCTGGTCCAGATGGATGAGATGACGCTGTAAGAGCTGCAGGGCCAGGCAGTTGTATGATAAAAAACATGCATGTGTATGTTTCACTATCATAAGCCAACAACTCCACATATTCATTCCAACATCTGGATAAGAACAGAAATCTTGGAATATTTTCCATTTCCAAGGGAAGACTGTAGGGTCATCTAGCTAATCAAAGCGGTCCCTTGAGGTCAGATACAAAGGGCTGGTGCCTCAGACTTCTTTCTCATCTGCCAGAGTTCTGAATATGGCAAATCCAGTGATGCCAACCCTTGGGCTCAATAATCTGAGGGGATTTGGGGGACTTAGAATTAGCAAAATATTTTTAAATGTCTCATTGTCTTCCTTCTCCTAGGCAAAATAGAATTATGAACACCAACAGAAGTCTTTCTACATCAACAAATCTAACTCATAAGTAGAAATCCTCTGGTATTCTAGCCCTAAAGATTTTAGAATCTATAGTCACTTCGTTAAAGAGTTAAAATTTGGTTAATGCAGTCCATGGCAACTTATAATCAAGTCAGTTGAAGTCATATTTAACTACACTAACCCCACCCCTCAAAATTCACAATGAGTTTTCCATAGACTTCTGTGCAGACATAATCCTTTAAACTATTTTGCATATTACACAGGATTATACCATGATTAAGTGACGTAAAATGGAATTTGAATTTTGGTGCATGATATAGTCACCTCTGCTTTATGACAGCTGCTTTGTAATTTGCAAGTAGAAAAATCAGGTGACCTGGAACTTTCCAGGCTCCCTGGAAGTAGGTAAGTATGGAGTGTATTCATTAGCTATAAATCTGCTTTCCCTTAGATGCTCCCCCTCCAACTCAAAAATGAATACCCTAAAGGACAAATTCTGGTGCCAGTGTTTTTCTAATTTTATAACACATTTAGCAGCATACCTAAATGGATTTAAGACTTTACCGAGAGTCACTATCAAAGATGACTGGAAGGCTATATATATCATATTTCAAAGGAGTGTTGCTTGCTTTGTTTTCTAAAGCTCAGGCCCATAATCCATGGTATTCTAATCAGGCTATACTAACAATGCAGTTCAGAAAAAATTTCCCCAGACTTGATAAGGAAACTGAAATCTAGCTGAGGTCCTCTCCCCTAGAGAAGTTATTTAATGACAAAGGGTTGGGCAGCAGCAGAAGGAAGAGTTGAGTATGGCAGGAATGAGCACAGTTAGTGTCGTTTGGAACCTAGGAGCTTTGGTCCTCTCTGAACCTATCACGTGTGGTGGGCTGGGGGCTGAGCCAGGGCTGCAGAGGGGCTTGCTCAGGAAAATTCAAAATGTTCTTAGATGGATTGTTATGGATTACTATTGCTATCCACCCAGACTCTCAGAAATACACCTATGACAAAGAAGCCTACTTTTCTCCCATTTCAGAGGAGTAGAGAGACGTTGGAGAATGAGATGATTTGTTTACATGCCTTCTGATGAGATTTTTCCAAGTCAAAGAGGCTCTTAGTGGGTGGTCTTGCAGGAAAAAGGCAATGTGGTTGAATTTAGAAGTGAAAAAATGGTTCCCGGTGGTCAGATCAACAGTCTGAGGGACAAAACACAGCACAGACAATTGGATGGGATTCAAGCAGCTCTCTATTCTCATCATGGAAGGTGAATAATAAAGGCAAACGTGAGAAACAGGAATTTGGATTCAGTTCAGATGACCTCAGAGGTTAAATGCCTCACTAGTGTTAATTCTCTAACTTAAAGATGCTAACTTTCTCATAAAACTTCCAAAACTGTTTTCCCCTTTAGCATTAATAGAAATACCATATTTCCTGACTTGCACCTCTAATTTAGGCCTGGATCCAAAAGATAAGACAGAGCATCTCTCCAGCTCTTTAGGCTTTTGATCAAGGTCCACAATTCAAAAAAGACCTTTGCTCTGCTTGTCTCTCTGGGCCTGTTAGTGCCATGGGTAGTGGCTGGGTGGCTTGACTATGCCTTCTCCTGGCCTTTCTGTATTTAGTGCCACCCCAGGCTGGGCTAGGCTAGGCATGCTGTAATACAGCTGCTGGGTTTCACTGCAGGAAGTGGCTACCTTTTCGGGGAGAGTGAGGTGAGGCCCATTCTAATTTGTTTCATAGGTTGTAAACAGCTTTGGGATATTTCAGGACGAAAGATTGTGTTCAAAGGTAAGATGTTATTATGAAGAGTGGTAATAATAGTAATAACAGTCATTAGTTCTAATAAAGCACAAACAAAGGAAATGAGAACATGTACCTTTAATAATCTGATGTTAACACAACAAACCAAGCAAAACAAATAAGTGAAACTAGCTTTTTGCTGCTTCTTTGGAGTTGATGATGACTTGCCCGTTGAATATATTTACATCTTTGCAGGAGGGTATGTGAAAGCTATTATGTGTGATAAGGAATTAAAAAAAATAATCTAGTGGCTCCTTATATTCCTTTGGTATATTTGAATCTAACTTCAGCATTTAGTGAAAGGAAGTAACAACTTGGCTGGATACACTGTGTAAACCTACATGCTGTTACTTGCCAAGAAAAAATAAAATCCTTCCTCCCTTCTAGCCAGTGCTTCCTCTCCTTATGGGTGAAAAAAGGAGGGGTTGGGAAGCATTCTGTGGGTGCATGGATTGTATTTGATCACCATGCAGCTATTTCTAATTAACATGAGATTTGGAAAATGCAAATTTTCTTTGGTTAGACAGATAGGGAAGTAGCAAAGAGCTTCTAAATCTGGGTGTTGGCATAAGGCCACCTAGGGTACCCAGTAGGTAGAAACTGCCCCGTGGAAATATTCTCAAATGATGACAGAGATAAGTTAATAATAACAATGTATGTTTACCATAAATTAAGAGGCCTTTCCAACTCCCATGTTTCCTTCCTCTGACAAATACGGATTTGAGTGTGTTTGTGTGTGTGTTTCTCTCATCCACGTGACCAGATACTCCAAAGGACATTCCCAACAGGAAATGCAGGGCGTGGGTGTCTGGAGGTGGCTGTGCTGGCACTGGACAAACAAACCTTTGAGAAGCAGGAACTTCTTCCAGGAAGTAGGGGGATGGGAAATGCCCTGCTTCTTAGTCTGTTTGTAAAGGTCTGTCCTTGAAACATCTAAGGGTTGGGATTTTCTCCTGGGAGAAAGAAGTAGGATTTAGACAAAAGAAGGCTTGATTCATGGTATAATCTTGCTCCAGAAAGAAATTAGAAATTATTTTCTCATGGGCAAATTGTTTGTCTCACAGTTAAATGTCTATGTAAGGTGATGATATGGATTTGCTGTTTCTTGTAATGAGATTTTTCCCTCTGCTTTAGGTAGGTGCCTCTATGTGTTATAGCGCTGGGAAGGAATCACTTACCAAGAAAATAGACATCAGTCTATCACCTATGTCTAAAAATTCATTTATTCATTATTCACACAACAACCGTTTTTTGAATGCTGAATATAAGGCAATCATTGTGTTACTTCAGAATGATCCAGGTGTGCATAATTCTCAACCATTTCCTACATGAAATCTGCTAAGATGATCAAACTGATAACTGTGACATATGAAGGAGTTAGGTTCCAGGAGGAAAGCAGACAATGTGTGGCTGGTATTTTTGAGCGATGTCTGTGTTACTGTCACTATGTTGTGTCCCTTTCCATACATGATCTCATTAATCCTCATTTAATAGTAGTGACCATTGTTATTTTATTTTAGAGATGAAGATAAAAGTCTTAGAGAAGTGTTGGTAGGGCTACCATAACAAAGTCCACAGATTAGGTGGCTTACACAATAGAAATTTATTTTCTCACAATTCTGGAATTCCCCATTGTGGCAGAGGTCCTGGTTGTCAAGGGGTGAGAACTGTTCCCCTGTACTGTGGGGGGTCTTAGCTACGAAATGTGGACATCCACAGAAAGTTATCCACATGTAGTTCTCTCATCCAGCTCTGTGGACTTTCCTGAAAACAAAGCTCTGGCCAGCCCGCGTGCTGGCCAGGCAGGGTCAGGGTGTATCTGGTCATGCTGGAGTTCTCGAAGGGATGGTAGTGTGAGCTGTGAGCCTTTCTATTAACAAAAAATAACTAACTTCACTCTGAGCACTCTGAGTGTTTAATGAATGGAGGGAAATCACCTCCTTACAGTCTTACATGTTTTGCTATGGCAAATGAATTTAATTACTTCATCAGTAGGAGGCCTTGAGTGAGGATTACACGTAGGTAAAAGTTGGAGGAAAAAATACACATAGATGGACACTTGCAAACAATGGCTTCAGGTCTTCACCATGACCCTGCATTTGTTTCTATGGTACTTTTCAGTTTGAGAAGCACTATTGTGGGTATTTTCTCTTTGGTGCATAGCAACAAGCTCTGGCGGGAGGCAGGGTGGGTGCAATGTTATTGATATTCCTGCTTCCTGTTGGAGGAATCAGGCTCAGCTGAAGAGTGTGACCTTCCAAATCCCACACCTAGTAGGTGCTGAAGTTGAGATTAGAACCTCAGGCTTCTGATTCCCACTTGGAGACTCCGACCATTCCCAGCTTCTACCCCAATGCCCCACTCTTCTCTACTTTACAAAGACAAGATTCCTGTCCTAATACCCATGCTGAGCAGCACTGGAACATGTCCTGCCTAGAAAGAGGTCCCAGCTCCTCTGCAAAAACACTCATCTCTAGCCTGTTACAGGGCTGACTCCTTCCCTAGCCAGGTCTCAGTCCCAAGACTCCCTTCTTAGAGAACAAGTTTGTGACCTTCCTTTCAAAAGTAGCCTCCTCCCTGACCCAGTCACGTTTTATCACATCGTCCTGTTTATTTCCTTTATGGTACTTCATGTATTTGTGTGATTTCCTTGTTGTGCATTTGTTTACCTGTTTGCAGTCCGTCTCCTCCAAGACACAGCAGGCTCCATCAGGAGCTTGGGAATCCTGCTCCCTGCTCCACCCTCAGCATCCACAGCAGGGTATGACACAGAGCAGGTGTTCCGTAATGACACTAGCCAGGGAAATGGGGCAGACACTACTACTCAAAGTCATTCTAAGGCTCACAAAGAGGGGTGGAGGAAAGTTCACATCCTGGCTGAACCTCTTGTTCTCTATTTGATCTTGAGAAACTTATTTTAACCTCTGCTATGGGCTGAAGTATGTCCCTCCCCTACTCCCAAATTCATATGTTGAGGTCCTAACCCCCAGTACCTTAGAATGTGACTATATTTGGACTTAAGTCCTTAAAGAGGTAGCTAAATTAAAATGAGGTGGTTAAGGGTGAGCCCTAACCCTGTATGACTGGCATTTTAATAAGAAGAGGAAACTTAGACACAGACATGTACAGAGGGAAGATGATATGAAGAAACAGCAAGAAGACAGCCCACCTACAAGCCAGGAGAGGGTTCTCAGAAGAAACCAACCCTGCTAACACCTTGATCTCAGACTTCTAGCCTCTGAAATTGTGAGAAATAAATTTCTATTGTTTAAGCTACCCAGTCTATAGACTTTGTTATGGTGGCCCTAGCAAACTGGTACCACCCCTCTAAGACTTATTTCTTCATCTCTAAAATAAAATAACAATGGTCACTACTATTAAATGAGGATTAATGAGATAATGTATGGAAAGGGACACAACATAGTGACAGTAACGTAGACATTGCTCAAAAATACCAGCCACACATTGACTGCTTTCCTCCTGGAATCTAACTCCTTCATATGCCATTGTTATCTATATGATCATCTTAGCAGATTTCATGTAGGAAATGGTTGAGAATTATGCACACCTGGATCATTTTGAAGTAACATAAAGACTGCCTTGTATTTAGCATTCAGTAAAGGTCTCTCTCTGAGGGGAGAGAGCAGCAAATGTGCAGTCATCAGGCTCTTTCCAGCCTCCGTGCCTTTGTGCAGGCTGTTCCTTTGCTTGGAATGCTCTTTTCCCAGACTGGTTTCTTCTCATTCCTTCCCACTTTGAGTATCGCTCAGCAGAGAACCCTTCTCTGACCACCCAGTTTCCCGCAAATCACTTTCTATAGTTCCCTCTTCCTCTGCTGTCTTCAGGGCACTTATTCTGAATGTATTTCAAATATTTATTCCTTAACTATTTACTGTCTTTTTTAACCCTATGAGACACCAAACTCTATGTGAGTAGGGACCCTAACATGTTCATCACCCTCCCTCATTGCTTGGATCAAAAGAATTGGTCATTAAATAGCCAACAAATCAAGAAAGAGATGACTGAATAGGGGAGACTACTTCAAGTAAAGCTGAGTCCTGGGGAAGGGGTTGATTCTGTTAACTGTACTGTGCGACTTAAATCATATTCTGCTGTTGGGCTCCAGGGATGTGGTTTCCTGGAGAGAAGAGATAGCAAGGTGTTACAGGAAGATGACAGATGAAAAAGGAAAGCCAGGTAGATGAGGACTCATAACCCAGCTTTGCCACTCACTGGGAACACTCCATTGAGAAAGATACTCAACCTCTCCAAGCCTCACTCTCAGCGTAGAGACTAGAAATAATGCTGCCACCCTGCAGAACTGTTGGAAAGACTCAGTGCAGGAATGTTTGCAAAGCAGGTGGCAAGTAGATCAATAAATAGTGTCACTTATTTTTAAGAGAGAAACTAAAAGCACAAGCCACTCTACTCTGTCTTTTGACCTAATAGGAGTTGAAGATAAGTGTGAAAAACTTAAGAGCCATGCTGACAGTTTAATGTGAAGAGTTAGTGAGTCTTACCCCATCTGGAAAATGTCGACTAGATTTCTGAGGATCCTTCTTTTTTCTCCCATTATGTAAAACTATTTTATTTTTATTTTGAAGAACATGCTAAATTCTATGCATGCAAAGTTATATTAATACACATATATCCCTAGTTAAGTCTATGAGCACAGAAACAATTTGTTGAAATATTTTTAAAATTATTATTTTAATTGGAGTCTAGTTGATTTACAGTATTAGTCTCAGGTGGACAGCACAGTGATTTGATATTTTTATGGACTGCCCTCCATTTGAAGTTATATGCTGAGGATCTTTCTGGATTCTCTTGGCCTCCCTTAGACCACAATGAATCCAGCATCTGAAGGCTACAATGATCCTTGTGTCTGCAGAATCATCTTCCCACTGATGAAAATTTCCCAGTTTTAGGAAGACAGTTATTGAAACAGTTTAATATTTAATTACTTAATATAAATACCCTGGGAAGAGGGCTTCAAAGAGCCCCAAGGCACTTGCAGCAGCATCTGTCACCATCAGTGCTGAGCTGCTGTGACATTTTTCATCTGTAACTTGACGGAGGGCGAGAACTCACAAAGCCTCTCGTGCTGATTTATGCTAATTCCAGCAGGCTCACCGGGGGGAGCGCCTGCATGAAGGACGTGTCCAGGATGTGTGCAGGTACTCCTCACACTCTATTCTGATGACATGTTTGCTGAGCGATGACAAGTCATCATTTTCCCATGAGCGGCCGCCTAGTCCTTTCTCAGACTTCTGAATCATGCCAGGCTTGGGGCCATTTTCCCAGCGTGGCCAGTCACCTGGGAAAGATAAAGCACCATGAGCATCCTCTTCCCATCCCCTCTTCCTTTCCTAAATAATCCCAAGGAAAAACACCAGGAGCCAAGCTTATAAAATACCAAAGAGGACCAGGAAATTCATCAGGGCTCAGCACACATCAGGGGAATGCTTCATAGGGTTCTTTTTTTAAATTAAAGTATAGTTGATTTACAATGTTGTTTTCATTTCAGGTGGACAGCATAGTGATTCAGTTATACATGTATCTATCTATCTATATAATATAGTTCTTGAATTTAGTTCCTGCAACATTTCAGCCTTTGCCCTGCCTTGTCTAAAGAGTGAGGTTCGACTGTTCACCCACTCTACAGAGGTCACTGGTCTCTTCTGCAGAGCTGTGGGCTCCCCATCTTCAGGAACTTTCCAGACAGCCTCTTTCTTACTCCCCACCCTCCTTTTCTAAGTAGGGATTCTGTAGAGTCTGATGAATGATGGTTTTCTTTTCTGTAAATTACTTGAGTAAGAACAGGAAAAAAGAATTTGATTTTCCATCTCCCTCTGGATGTAAAGAGACCTGAGACAAAGATATCGGGGGTCCATACCCAGCACCCCAAACTTCCATCATTCAGCCCATGGATTGCTTCCAACTGAATGCACTCCTGGCCTCCCATCTTGTATCTGGTCTTTTGAAAGCAAATTTTATAATGTTGCTTTCTTTTCTTAAGCTTCTCACTCACGACCCATCATCCCCAAAAGGGAGGTCAAATGTCATCATTTGGCTGACAGGTCTCCTCCTATTCTAGGCCCTCCCTGCATCCTGTAGAGCCTGCTTCTCCTCCTTACACCCCAGCACAGAGCAGGCCGTGTGTTCTGTTCCTGCTCCTTGTATGTGTTTTCCCTTTCCTTCCCTCCTTATATCTGATTGTGCCTTCCTAGCAGTCAATGAGGCCATCCATGGCACCTCACAGAAAACATTCCTGGGTGTCTCATCTATGTGAACCCTAAATGCTTTAGCCAGATTGTGTCCCCTTTCACTGCATCTCTTAGACTTAAGGGTGACCATAGTGTTGACCTGATGCAGTTAGTTCAACTTTGTGTCCTATCCTGCTGGTCACAGGAGCTCCCATTTTCTCTCCTGGGAAAGTCTTTCATGAGTACATCTCCTCCATAGAGCGCTTGGGAAAATGCAGTCCCCACCATGGTAAATATATGGCTCAGTGCCCTTTGTCCTGTAATTACACGTGTCTGGATTGACCAACCTATGCCATTATAAACTGAACAAGTGTCCAGTTGGCAGACTGGTGCCTCCCTGTCTCCAATTTGGATATGAATACCAGAGTCTCAGATGGAAACCTTGCTGAAATACAGTGAGTTGCAAAGTCAATTACCTTACTGTTCTGCTTAAGGTCTAAGCACTGCTGGCTCTCAAATGTGACCTGATACATGTTAAGGGGGACTGTGTTCATTAATAAGTAGGTGAGGGGTTGGAGGAAAGAGTTGTTGCCAAGGCATGTGGGAACTTAGCTACCTTAATGTTAGGGACTGAATTGTATGCCCCCTCCCCGCAAATTCATATGTTAAAGTCCTTACTCTCAGTACACTCAGAATCTGACAGTGTGGGTCTTTGAGAAGGTCATTAAGGTGATGTGATGTCATATGGGTGGGCCCCAGTCCAGTGTGACTGGTGCTCTCATAGGAGGGCTATGAGAACTGGTGTTCTCATAGACACAGGGCTGTACACACAAAGTGAAGAGGCCGTGTAGGGACACAGCAAGAAGGCAAACATCTACAAGCCAAGGAGAGAGGCCCCAGGAAAAACCAAACCTGCCAACACTTTGATCTTGGACTTCCAGCCTCCAGTACTCTGAGAAAATAAAATTCCATTCATTACCCCACCTAGTCTATGGTGGTTTATTATGGCAGCCCTATCAAACCGGTACGCCTAGAGAAAGATTACGCTCAAGTTAACACCCATGCTGAGGGGGAGGAAGAAGCTGGAGCGTCATTTTTCCTTTCTTTTTTTTTTTTTTTTTTAACATTTTTTATTGATTTATAATCATTTTACAATGTTGTGTCAAATTCCAGTGTAGAGCACAATTTTTCAATTATACATGAACATATATATATATTCATTGTCACATTTTTTTCTCTGTGAGCTACCATAAGATCTCGTATATATTTCCCTGTGCTATACAGTATAATCTTGTTTATCTATTCTACAATTTTGAAATCCCAGTCTATCTCTTCCCACCCCCCGCCCCCTTGGCAACCACAAGTTTGTATTCTATGTCTATGAGTCTGTTTCTGTTTTGTATTTATACTTTGTTTTTTGTTTGTTTGTTTGTTTGTTTAGATTACACATATGAGCAATCTCATATGGTATTTTTCTTTCTCTTTCTGGCTTACTTCACTTAGAATGACATTCTCCAGGAGCATCCATGTTGCTGCTAATGGCATTATGTTGTCGGTTTTTATGGCTGAGTAGTATTCCATTGTATAAATATACCACCTCTTCTTTATCCAGTCATCTGTTGATGGACATTTAGACTGTTTCCATGTCTTGGCTATTGTAAATAATTCTGCTATGAACATTGGGGTGCAGGTGTCATCCTGAAGTAGGGTTCCTTCTGGATATATGCCCAGGAGCGGGATGACTGGATCATATGGTAAGTCTATTCCTAGTCTTTTGAGGAATCTCCATACTGTTTTCCACAGTGGCTGCACCAAACTGCATTCCCACCAGCAGTGTAGGAGGGTTCCCTTTTCTCCACAGCCTCTCCAGCATTTGTCATTTGTGGATTTTTGAATGATGGCCATTCTGACTGGCGTGAGGTGATACCTCATTGTAGTTTTGATTTGCATTTCTTTGATAATTAGTGATACTGAGCATTTTTTCATGTGTCTATTGATCATTTCTATTTCCTCCTTGGAGAATTGCTTGTTTAGGTCTTCTGCCCATTTTTGGATTGGGTTGTTTATTTTTTTTTTATTGAGTTGTATGAGCTGCTTATATATTCTGGAGATCAGGCCTTTGTCGGTTTCATTTGCAAATTTTTTTTTCCCATTCCATAGGTTGTCTTTTTGTTTTACTTATGGTTTCTTTTGCTGTGCAGAAGCTTGTAAGTTTCATTAGGTCCCATTTGTTTATTCTTGCTTTTATTTCTTCTAGGAGAAAATTTTTGAGATGTATGTCAGATAACGTTTTGCCTATGTTTTCCTCTAGGAGGTTTATTGTATCTTGTCTTATGTTTAAGTCTTTGATCCATTTTGAGTTGATTTTTGTGTGTGGTGTAAGGGAGTGTTCTAGCTTCATTGTTTTACATGCTGCTGTCCAGTTTTCCCAACACCATTTGCTGAAGAGACTGGAGTGTCATTTTTACACTCTATTCTTTGGGTTCTTCTCATTTCTGTTCTGTGAAACTCCTGTGACTTAGTTGTCATTAAGCATTATTTATTGTTGTAAAGTTTCCCTTTAAGAAGTTTCCATTTGTTCCTGCTTTCTTTGTTACATGGGCCTTTCAGTTACCACTTTCTTCCCCACACATTTCAGGGGCATATGGAAGTGAGTCAGAGAATGGACTCCACATCAAACGAACCGGGGCTTGCGTCTCCAACACTTACTAGGTCTACAGCCTTGACCTCGACGATCTCTGAGCCCATCACATCCCTTTCATGGCTCCCTGTAAATCCTGGAGAGGGGACTTAGGATGAAATCTTTTATATTTCATAAAAATCCTCTCCTGTATTTTTCAGCTACAATAGTTTCTCAGAACTCAATCGCCATTTTGGGAGTGCTAGCAAAATATTGTTTAAAAGCATATGTGATTGTATGCGAAAATTATCAAAGCAGGAAGTGATTTTATGAGTCAGAACATGTGGATTCATCTGTAAATGTTCAATTCTGTAAACTACAGAAGAGGGTGACTGGACAAAAGTCTAAGTCTAAGTTGGGGACTGAGATTTGCCTTAGACAAAGAGTACTGTGTAGTACTCAGTAAAAACCATCTGTCAAGGCATCATTCATGAAGGAATAAAGTCATCAAATATACCACTGCAGAAAGGAAAGCCTCGGGGCCCACCTCAACGTTGGGATCGCATCTGTCACACTCCTGCTTTCAGCTTACCTGACTTCAAGACCCTGGGAACTGCTTTGAACTGTCAGATTAGGCAGATTTTCTCTGCCCAAGCATCAGAAATAAGGGCCTATGCTCTCTTCCTCCTCATCTTTTATTTATTTATTTTTAGTTGCCATTTTTTGCATAAATGGGTAAAGCAGAGAGGATAGAAAGAATACACAGTATTTTTTAAATGGCTTCCCTTCCCTTCCTCATTTTATTCTTGGTCCATTATTGATCTTTATCTTCCCAGGACATTTGTCAGTTGCAGAGATAATACTAAGAATCTTACTTTGGCCATTTGTATTTTAACAGATGGCTAGAGTTTCCTAAGATTCAGTTTTTTAAGCTATGAATTGGGGATGATAACACCTGGGCAGCATGGGGATTGAATGCGACAGGGTACGTTCAGGCTCCCCACCAAGGGCCTGGCACATGGTCAGTGCTCACAGATGTTTGCTGTGACCCTGGTTGCTATGAGCTTCAGACCCTAAATGCTACCCCTAAAGACACTTCACATTTCATTTCTCTTTCAGGTGTGACAATGCTACTGTGGTTGTTCCATCTTCAGGTTTGTGGGATATTTTTTCCCCCATTCATCCACCTACTCAGATATTTCTTCATGGCATGTTAGGTACTAGGGAGACTTACTATAGGGATTTCTTCTCATTCTCTCAGGAGTTGGATTTATGCACTTAAGATTCATAGAAAAACCTCACTCTTGATCTCAATGTTCTTTTGATTTCTGTTCTTCCATGAATTGTATGATCCGTTTAGGAACATCCACTTGCTATGATAACATCTGTTTTATTCTTATTTAGTTCTCGGTGACACCACATTAGTCACTCTAGGTAAACAATTTTCCATATTAGTCATTATGGAATAGATTATCTGTTTGACATCAGAGACCAAAGTACCTTTCCTAAGATGGATTTCAAATGTAGCTGAGAGCCTTTCATCCCAGGCCTTGGGCATCACAGCTTAAGGTTTACCACCTACTGGCCTTCCCCAGGGAAGAGGAAAGTCCTCCTCTTCCTTGCCTTTATCCCAGGCATGTTTTAAAAAGAGTGGGGCTTCTCTCTTCAGAAGCTTTACCTTCCTATTCCAGCTTCTCTTCCTCTCTCTTCTTTCCATGACTTTGACTTCTCCTGTGGTTATACCCTTTTGCCCACATCATCCACGGTGTCAAGTATGTACAAACAATAGAGCTTTCTATGATGATGGAAATACACACACACACACACACACACACATATATCTACATATATATTAATATATAGCCACATGTGGCTGTTAATCATTTGAAATTTAGCTAGTAAAACCAAAGAAATATGTTTTTAATTTTAGTTAATTCCAGTTTAGATAACCACATGTGGCTAGTGGCTACTGTCTTGGACCACACAGCTCCACTGCTTATGAGATTATTGCAGGATATGTCTAGATACTAGTAAGGAACTCTTATAGGTCCATGGGACCCGGGTGCCTTCAGTGGGACTGAGCCCCCTCCCCACTTCACTTTGTCCCTTGGAGCAGAGAGTTAAAGTTAAAAATTAGCAAACATTCCCTCTTAGTTTCTCCTCCTTTTATTTCCTTATTAGGTGGATTAACATCCCTTACATATTGCATTCTGCTTGGGACCTAGATACATATATTATCTAAAATATTCACAACAACCCTAAAAGACAGTTATTATCCACATTTTATAGACAAGGCTCAGAAGAGTAAAGTAACTTGCTTCATGTTGCAGAGTTAATAAGCCACAGACCTAGGATTTAAACCAAGTTCTGCTATAAAGAAATCCTGTCCTCTCGCTGTCTCTGATCTCGTCTGTGACACATATCCCTCTTTGAGATAATTTGTCATCAAAACACTGCCTGCTACCAAGCCATCCTGACTTCTTGGTCCAATTATCAATGATACCATTCCCAGCTTTTCTCTGCCTCATGTTTTTACTTCCTAGACTTACTCTTTCTCTTATGTTTTTTTTTCCCCATAAGAGGCCACCTTCTACTCAGCTCTCCTGGCTTTACTGCCCTGCACCCCTGTCCAGCTGGCATCATGTGTGTTAAGCTATTCTGGGTCATACTGCATTTCCTTGCCGTGCTTCCTATATGACTAAGCGTTGCACAGCTGAACTTTCAGTGCAGCTCCACAGATTCCTGTCTTAGCTTCCTGAGTCCATATTTATACCTGAACACCAACAACTCCAGCTATTTTGTATAGTCTCTTCCTAAAACTCATACGACCCCCTTAAGGGGATAGGATTTTTTTCAAAGGGCTGAGTCTTTTTTTTTTTTTTTTTTGCTATCAATTTGCAAGAGGCTTATAAAAAATACAATGGATATACATGTTCAACTCATCCTCACAATTCATCCATGTGTTATCCCTTCCCATTTTGTTAGTGAAGAAACAGAGTCTCAGAATGATTTATTCAATTTTCAGCAAATGTATCAGGAAATCAGAAGGGGGTCCAAAAATAGAAGCTAGCTCAATGTGCAGTCTAAAGTTAAGGCATGATTCCCAAAGTGTTGAAGATTCACCCCTTCCTAAGAAAATCAAGGGTATTTATTTCCAAGCAGTTCTTGGAAATGAAAGTAGGCAGAATTGGAAATACCATTTCGGACCACACACTTAGCCTACTTCTCACAATAACCTGGCACTGAAAATTTCTCAAGACCAAGCAGCTCATCTCCTTAAGCACACAGTCTACTGAGGCCAATGAGTTAGGGGTAGAAACAGCAGTGGACTCTTTTTTTCCTAAGTGTGGCTGGATTTCTGAAAATACTTTGGCAGCAGCATAAAAACAGTATCTCCATGTGTGGATCAATCTAGGGTTTTAGCAACCTTATGTATATAAGGAATATATATATATATATATATATATATATATATATATATATATATATATATATATGGCAGGTAAATGTGATTAATAAATGGGATTGGGAGTGGTTTGATTTAAGCAGTTTCACTTATTTTATGGGATTGCTGAGAGGCCTTTATGGGCAGTTATTTCCAGACAGTTTATCCTTGGTAAAGCCTGAGTTATCCTTCTAAGGCAAAGAATACTTTAGAGTACAGGAAGTCAACAACATTATCTTCTAAGGTTTCTTCATTTGTTTGCGTAAAGCAAACTTCCATTATACTACATACTTTAAATGGAACTTCCTTTTAAATCTTCATTGGATTTTTTATTACCCTCTTGCAAGATCAACAGCAGAATGGGAAAACATGGTCCACTTTTGAAAAGTAATGAGAGCAATGTTATATAAATGGAAATCCAAGAATTCTTCTCAGCATAACTCATCACTGCTCATGAAGAAAACTTAGAAGGATATGGAAGAGCATTTATATGTCCAGCCTCAATATCCAGGTCAGCTGATCTGAAAAGAAAATGGGGAGAGGCCCAGTGGTTCAGTGATGGGAACAACATATGAAGGCTTTTAAAAATAATGTTAATACAGATATAAACAAATAGCAGTGAATTGTATGTTTCCTAGGGCTGCTGTAACAAATTACAACAAACAAGGTTTCTTAAAGTAACAGAAATTTATTTTCTTATAGTTCTGGACACTCTTAAGTCTGAAGTCCAGGAGTGAGCAGTGTTGGTTCCTCCGGGAGGCTCTAGGGGAGAATCTATTCTGGAGCTGTGTCCTAGGCTTGTGGTGGTTGCTGGCAGGACTAGGCATTCCTCGGGTGTAGCTGCATCACTGTAATCTCATGCTGACTACAGTCCCTAGACAGTATGCCAGTTCACAGTGACAGTCATCACTTGGCCTTCTTTCCTGTGTGCCTCTGTTTTCAGATGGCCTTCTTTTAAGGATCTGTCGTTCAGATTTAAGGCCCACCATAAACCACCATGACTTCATCTTAATTTAACTGATTACATCTGAAGAGCTGCTTTCCCAAAATAAGACCACATTCTGAAATTCCAAGTAGACATGCATTATGGAGGACGCTATTCCATCAATACAACCACTGTAGGAGTTATCAGTAGTCCCTGACCTCAGATCTCTATATATAGAATCATGGCATGGTGGAGGGTACTTGAGTGGGGAATCTGGAGGCCTGGGTATGCACAAGCTCGCTCTGGTGTTGCACTTGAGTGCATCTTAGTCATTCACACAGGAATGAAGGGGTTGGAGGAGTTCAGAAGCCCTTATCCTGGGATCCCTAAATGGGCTTTAGAAATTGTCTGCACTTCTAAAATTGTCTGCACATCATTGCGTCTGGCATGTTGATGCTTTCTTCAAGATAGAACTTCCTTGTCTTTCCTGAGGTTCCCCAAGGGATCTTGGATCCGAAAAGCTAAGAACGATTGTATCAAATTATCTATAAAGTCCACCAAAACATTCTAATTTCTTGATGTATATTTGATCTGTTGTTGTGTTTCCCTGATTTTCTGATACACTCAGAGTTTCGGGATAGTATATTAAAAGTAGAGCCTTTAATATTATTTTATTTTGCAATGCTTCTGGCTCATTTCTAATGTGCATCCTTCCGGAGAACCCACAGGTGGATCATTTTCTGCGTTGCTCATTTTTTATGCAATAGAAAATGTAAATGAAATTCAGAACTGGGAGAAAACAAGCTAATGCCAGCAGAGGGGAGGGGGGGAAAGAAACATAGTTGAATGGGTTTACAACTAGATATGCAGGACTTGGTAGCAAAGGGTTTAGAATGGAGCTGGTCAAAGGATCAAGTGTGTTGGGTGGGAAGGCAAGGGGTTACCTTGTGGGATTTGGAGCTTTAGTGTGGAAAACACTTTCCCCTCAGAATCTAAAGGTCCCACTCACCTGACATGTTAGTGTCTCCCTAGTAAATAACAACTTCTTAGTTATTAACAAGATTTCCTTTCAATGGTAACTGTCATCAGATCACACAGTCTGTTCTGTGTTTTGAAAAAACAGGCACCCTCGATGTCCATCCACACCCTACATGGTTAGTTCAGAACCATAGATGGTTGGGTTCACAGATCATCTGATCTCTTTTATTTTCCCCTTTTTTTTTTCATCTGCCTGATTTTTATTTCTGCATCTCTTTGGAGCTTTCTCACAAACAGATGAGCGAGGAGGGAAAACAGATTCTCATCTACTGACTGGATTGCTTCTTTTCTATTATTTGAAAAAGGTGTGGTCCCAGGAGCGAATTTAGTTATCTATGCCTTTTCTTGTCCTGTTACCACAGAAAATCATATTACTCTTTTAAATTGCTACCATATAGAATTGAAAATTCACCTTTACTCTGTGAAGGCTGAGTAAAACAATAAAAAGTAAAAAACAAACAAACAAAAAACCAAGAAGGATACTCTCTTTTTTCCTAATGGTAGTTTGTGATTGATTTTCTTAATTCCTCAAAGCCTCATTTTCATTTCTATGAATATAGTAGAAAATGTGAAAAATACACCATGTAATAGAACAATCCTTTATTAGTTTTTTTAGTCATCTAGTGATGTTCCAGAGGCTCATATGTGCTTGAGCAGAGAGTCAATTTCTCTCATATATTCTTGAATTGACCCTGCTGAGTGTACTTTTGAAAGAAACCCTCTCAAAAAAAAAAAAAAAAAAAAAAAGCCCAGAAAAAGGCATTCAGAAGTGAGTGCGAAGTCTCTTGCCAAGAGTCCACTTTCTGCACATTCTTGTTAAAAGAGAGTAAACCGTAGTATAGCCTGAGACCCTCAGGGAATTTGAGTCCCTAATTATTCTTTAAAGGTCAGTGAAAAGAAAGAAAAGTGCTGAGGAAGTTTTGAAATGGAACTCTCAGTTATATTGGCCAGGAAATGAATCCCAGGCAGGCAAAATTTGAAATCTAAGAAAACAAGCTTGATCTTTTAAGCATGGAATAAAAGGTAATGGAGTAGGATGGGGAAAATGGAAAGGAAATCCAATCCCTGAGGAGTTGGTGAAAACCCAGAGGACACAGAGGGAGACCGCCAAGGTCCATGTGATCATTGTCAGTCTTGTCCTGCCTTTTAAAGACTTAGAGCCAGTCAATGTCCTTTGAAAGCTCAGAAAACAAAATTGATTTAGCCATTTTAGATTTGTCATTTTATCTTTCTTATGGTCAGTCTATCACTTTCTACATAGCTGAAAAATAGCCAGTGGACTAATTTGCTTTGTATTAGGATAGCATCTAAATGTAAAAAGAACTTAAAATTCTAAATATATATGTACATACATATATATATTTTTCCCCATGTGGAGGAATGGAGAGCATATTGCCTAGATGAGAGCTTGAAACTGAGTAATTAGTCGAATCCATTTCACCTGCCTTCACTAATTAAGGTTGTTTTAAGACTTGCATGTTCTCCAAAAGGCATGGGTCCCCAACAAGATGTTTGCCTGAGTTATTTTCCAGGAACTGGGAGGCAGATGAGTCTAGTTGAGCTGAGCCAGTAAAGACTGGACAGGACCACCAGCCCTCCAACTGGGCATGCGTGCATATCTGCACGTGTGGAGGGCTGTAGCTTAGTTAAGCAGTTGCAGAACAATGATTATCACACCTTTTCCTCCTCACCTTTCCCCATACCCCCATGCCTGCCATGCCCCAGACCACCCTGCTTCTTTATTCGTTACCCTGTAAGTGCCCCCAGCCCCTGGTGTTTGGGGAGGCAGGCTTGGGATTTCTTCTGTCTCCTCACTTGGCTGTCTTACAAATAAACTCTCTTTTTCTCTCTTTGCTGCAAACCTCATCATCTCAGCTTTTTGTTTGCTGCCATCAGATTCGGGAACAAGCTTTCTGAGAGGAGGTCTTAACCAAGTAAATTAAAAATTTTTGTGGATAACTTCTGCTTCACAATTTTCATTAGATTTTACTTTTTGTAATGCTATATTCAAGTAAGGGCAGCTCAACTGAAGTCATTTATGATTGAGTCCTACTCTGTACTTTTCTGTCTCAAAAAAGTCTTGTTTTCTATCTCAACAACAACAAAAAAAAAACAGCTTGGGGGCTATCACAAAACAGAACTTAGGCTAAGGAATTTCTCTTACGTAGCGAATTTGATAGACCTTTTCTAAATTCACTATTCTCTCTAGTAAGTTCAAAATTTCATTCTGTGCTTTTCCTTTTCTTCAAATACTTCAGTAAGAGACGGAATCTATTTTGTACAACACACAACATTGTTGAAAGGCTGGGAGGGTTTTTTCCCACCAACTTGGGTGTGCACATGGCAGGGCTTTTTGCATAAAAAATGTGAATGTTGTGATGAGATCTCGAGGAAGGCGTAGTGGCTAAAGTAAGTTTCAACTAAGTTCCTATCAAAGTATTCCTAAAATGGAAAGTTTTCCCAAAGGAGCTTGAAAAATCCCTTGACAGAACATCTTGAAAGAAAGAAGCCAAAATATAAAAGAAACTTATCTTACCCTCACAGAGAACTGGCAATACAGATACCTTCAATAAGCCTAGTTTGTGTTTTTTTGTTTTTTTAAAAGCTAATCTAAATGGCCTCACATGATGCTTTAAAATAGAACTCACTTAAAAAACAAATTCTGTTTGTGATTTCTCCTATTTGGAGGATTTACAACACAGATCTTTCTCCCACATGTGTAGGTGATCTTCTACTTGGGTCTAAGGAATCGTAAACGCTAAACTTGGCTTAGCTACTCTTAGTGAAGCTTCTTCCTCTTAATTTTATTACCGTAACAAGACTTGAACATCAGATATCAAGTTTCCCTCAAGATAGTAGATCTAGTTCAAAAAACAAAAACCAAAAAACCTGCGGTTAGTAGATAATGCCTTAAATAACATCAGGTGGCAAAATCATGATGACTCTTCCTCATGTAACTACATTGATGGAAATTTATCTAGAGACCCAGATAATTTGTTGGAACTCTAAAGCTCACTGAGACTGGAAATGGCAGCTTAAAATGCTTACAAATGCTTTAAGTCAGTATTTCTCTATCTCAGCCCTAAAGAAAGTTTGGAGTTTAGCTCCTTGTGGGAGGCTGTCCTGAGTGCTGTAGGATATTTAGCTGCATCCCTGGCCCCTACCCACCTGATGCCATTGCACCTCCCCTGCCAAGTTGAGACAACCAAAAATGTCTCCAGACATTGCCAAATGTCCCCTCAAGGACAAATTCACCCCAAGCTGAGAACCACTGCTCTAAATCATAGCAGAAGGGCAAAATAACTCGGCTCACAATCTCTTTTCCTCTTAAATTAGTCCACAATCACTTCTCAATGCCCCATTTTTTCCCCTTGTATCTCTGAAAGGGTAAATCTTTGAAAACTTTTTTTTAAACTCTTTGTTTAAATGAGATGAATCTTCTAGGTTGCCTTCCCCCTGGTCCTCTGCCCAGCCTAAGCTGCTCAGCCCTACTCAAGGGAGAAAAAGTCCTCTCCCCTTCAAAACAGAGGTCCTTCATTTTGTCCTCCCCTCTGTCTTGTCACTAGGACACACGGGCTGCTTTCAGGGTGGTAGGTCTCCCTAGTAGCATGGACTTGACCCAAAGCTAAGATTTTTATGTCTTGCAAGGGCTCCGACAGATGCTTCGAAGGGATGTTCTAGCAGTTTCTGAGACTTAGGCTTGGGAGAGGTGCTGTAGTGGAGCTTGGAAGGGACTTAGACTCCCACTGAGTGAGCCACCTGAACCCAAACAAGACAGTGAGGCTCCTTGTTTACTGAGAAAAGGGGAGATAGTTCTTATTTTCCACACAAACTCAGGCAGGACCCTAATTCTGAGCATTCTTAAGTTAAGCAAGTGAACTCTTTAATATAAAATATTTCAGGACCAAACTTAGTTTTTTCTTTTTCCTGAAAAAGATTTTCATTATTCCCCAACTTAATGGAAGCCTTCTGGGAGTAGTTTTTCAATGCCTTTGAATAAATAATAGGCAAAGGAAAGTAAACTAGGTCTCCTATCTTGGCGTTTCTCTCCTAGATTTACATCTAAAGCTGCAAGGTATGAAAACTACATCATTATCTGCATTCAACACGAGTAAAGTGGTCATAGTTGGCTCCATACTGTAGCTTTTGACTCTATACTACATCTAATGCTAGTGCAGAACATAGATTCTTGACACAGCACCACAAATTGATGACAGCTTGTAATACTAGGTACCATTATATATTTACTCTCTGCCAAATACTATGCCAAGCTTACTAATTTTTTTTTCATTTAATCACACATAGTTCTCATTGCAATCCTATGTATTTTTTCATGTCATTCTATTCTTAAGATAAACTGAGGCTTAGGGAAGATGATCATACATTGAAAGTGAAAGAGTAGGAATTCAGACTGAGCTGTGACTCCCCTCAAAGCCTTTATTCATAGGTAGATTGATAGACTGACTGCCAGTCGATCAATCACCATGTTACAGGGTGCTAACTTCCTGGAAGGGAGACCCTGGAGAGATCGTGACGTGAAAGTTGACTCTCAAAGGCAGTCTACAATGATACATCTCATCGTGTGATCCAATGAAGACCTGCTGAATATTTTGCATTGTTGGAAGATGCAGATGCATGAGTCTTATTTCAGATCTAATAATTCAGAATCTCTAATGAGTGAGAAGCAAGCCCAGGTGTCTGCATTAAACAAAACACAGCCTCAAATTTTTCTTATGCCCAGAAAGTTACTGAACCACTGACCTAGGCTGTCAGAAGAGATTTACTCCCCAGGCTGGGTATCTGTGTGCTTTTCTCCTCCAGACCCTCTCTGCCCTGGGAGGGAGGATGCATGTATGGGTTCCTTCAGCAGGCTTCCTTGCTCTCTGGCCTCCTGGTGATTTCAGACACGAGGGGAAGGGGATATTATCCAGAGGGTGAGGAGTGAGGACAAGGTCTTTAGTCCTCAGGCTCCCTTCCTGTCCAGTCATTGCTAATTGGCTGCCAGAGCACCTGTCAGGAAGCCCTCTCTACATGAGGAAATGGCCAGATTCAGGAAACACACCCTCCTTTTGTCTATCTAGGCTCTGGGTGATAAATGTTCCTTCCTGGGGCCCCCTTCAGAGTACAAGGCTATCTTCCATTGGTTTCTCAAAAGTTTGTCCACATCTCTGAACATTCCCATTGTTAAATTCTCTTTAGTGTCTCCACTTGTGTGTCCTGATTCCTGGCAGGACCTTGATTAATTCCCTGACGAACAACTCAAACAGCTAAACTTTGTCTGCTGTTCTTTCTACATTGCACCTATTAGGGACTTGATACCCCTAAATTGTCCTTAAGTTGTCTCATCTGTTTTGGGAATAATATACCTGTCTCTGCAGCTGCTGGAAGGATTAAATGTGATGAATATAAAGTGCTTAACATGTGCCTCCTATAGACTATTCCTGTTAACGTTAATTCCTGTCACCTGTTTATAGCACACTGCCTCAATCGTTAGCGTGATGGATCTCCAAGGCACTGCTTTTTCTCTTCAGGCCCTCCTTGCTCCTTGATACCCTCTCTTCCCAACAGAGGGCCCTTTGAGCAAACCAGGGAAGTCGAGACTTACTGAGACTTATGATCTTCACTCTAAGAGCTACCTTGTCAATTCCCATAGTCTCCAAGCCGCATCTGTTCTGTGTCTGGGAACCTGACCTTCCCACTAACTCTAGATTGACCCTTATTTTCTCTATGGCACCAATTTGCAAACCTCTCCAGATGTAGCCCTCAAAACTTCTCCCGTTTTGTAGGGGCCTGTTTTTCAGCTCCCATAGGTTGCCTCTATACTCCAATCATTTGTAAACCCCAAACATGCTTCCAAACAACAATCTCTCACCATCTAGAGCTTTGAAACTGCCCGAGAATCACTCTGCTTCTAGCCTGAGGCTGTTACACCTGTGCAGGTGTTGGGTCCATCTCAGTCTAGAAGCAGCAAAAAATTTGTTTTGTAACGTAGAAGAAATTGAGGTTGAATACATCTGTTCACTTGAGCACCAAACAAGGGCCAGGCACTCTGCCTGCACACAGAGGGTAGTTGTTTCTGCCTACACCATATGCACGAGTGCAAGCAAGGGGCAGCCAGCCTCCTGCCTCCATCACCTGTCATTCTCCTTAGGAGTTAACCTGTGAATTTTCAAGGAAAGTGATTATTCTCAGTGGAGAATCACTGAGCCCAGACTCTACAATTGAATCACTACACAGGTTACTCTACATGCTTTAGCAATGAATTAAAAAGACTTACAGCAGGTTAAGATACCAGTAAGGTACCTAACAAGCCCATTCTAGTCCAGCCTGGGTCCCATGTTTTAGTAGGAACATGCTTTTTGCACTGGCATACCTGGTTCTTGCCAAGTCTGATTTCCTTGGTCTCAAGACTTTGATTATGCCCTTGTTTTTATGTATAGTCTTAAAGTATCTGAGTACTGATCAGCTGGTAGAGACACCAGGCTTCCAATAGGCTTTTCTGTAAATGTTGATTCTAGCTGTCTAGACCTATGTTCTGAGTCTTTAATTATGTGCTAGATGACAGGTGTATTTTCTTTTAAGACATTAGTATTATTCATAGTCACTGCTTCAGTTTGCTTTTTGTTCTGGTCTTCTCTCTGGAAAGAGTTTCAGAGTTTTTGTGGAGAAGTCTCTTATGATCAGGGTATACTGAGACTCCATTTGTGATATCTAGGAGTCTTCCTAGAACCCACCAGCACCAATAGCTTAAGATGTAACCATTAATTCCCTCCCAACCCTGAACGCTAGGAACTACCCAGCCATGCTGTCTACACACAAAAGAAGAAGCTTGTATAAATGTCCAACATTACCTATGTTGAAAATTGTGAGAACTCTATTTTACATAGGAGTTTTCATTTGAAGAAACTGAAGTCTGAAAGGTGAAGACATTTTTCCAGCGGTCCACTAACCCAGACACCTTTCCAACTTTGTCTTTGGGATATATTCTGTGGTGATTCAGGGGTTAAGTGGGATAAATACTTAATTGTTTTTAGCCCACTTTTCAAAATGTATCCCCTAGGTGTGCATGAAAGGGCAGAATGGGTACAAACCAAAATTTTTGAGACAATGAGAAATAAACCTAGGATTAAAAAATATTAACCCACACAAAACAATCCACAAGCTAAACTGTGGGGGGAAACTCATTACTGGAAATGTTAAGCAGGATCAGAGGATAAAAGAAACAATACACTCAGCTAAGGCATAGTCAGTTTGGTCCTAGACATCTAGGTCTGTAGAGTTTTAAACAAACCCCAACTCAAACTTCTGATAATCAGCATAAACTCTTTCTTTGTAGACATTAAAAAGCTGTAGTAAAAACAAAACAAAGCAAAACACACTAGAAGTTTGTAAAGTCTCTTAAATTTATTTTCCAGTGGTTATTCCAAGCCGCAAATTTTAGTTAAATATTTAGGAAGGTAGGGTTCCCTCTTATTCCTAGGGAGAAGCAGAAGGAAAAAGATCTTTTTTAAAAAACCAGTCTTTAAAATAAACTTCTTGGAAGCCATATATTTCTGTATTTCCAAAAGATATTATCTGTCACCTTAGATGGGGAGCTAAACATTATCACCAAGGCTACTGCATCTTGAAATATTTGAAGGCAGTCTGTGTCCCTCTGTTGTGATTGCACCTGACGCCAAACCCAAGTTAAATAACAACCATAAAGAGCTTGGACATTGTGCCCCAAGTTGAATTTTTCATCTGTACACCCTAGTAGAACCCTACCGAGTTGTCTTCTCAGATCACAACAAATGTCCCTTCCTCCAGGAACCCCCATGTTGTGCCACAGAGGTGGGATCCCAGTTGCTATCTCCCCTACCCCTTTTCTTGGCCACAACTAATTGTTCCAAGAATGGACACTGGATTCAAACTGGGCAAGTCAGAGTCCCTTCAAAACTAATTTGGAATTCTTACCCAGAGATACACCTGTGTATATCTGTAACATGCCAACTTGGTTACCATGCTCTCTGCCAGCTCTATCAAAGAATCAAAATAATAGACTGTTGTACTCTCCTGAGGGGTCTTCCAGAAGGTAAGGTCACACTGTGGCCCCATCCACGATGCTGCCTACCTATCACCCAAATGTGGTATCTTCCTATAAAAACATGATTTCACTTGACTGACAATCTTAAACAGCCAGTGTACAATATGACTTACATATGTCATAATCTCATCTCCACATATTGTTTGCCCTATTTCCCAAAAACCCTCTTCTTCCCCTCATTAGGTCATAGAGATGTGACCCACAGAAACAACTTCACAGTCCAGACATACAGCACATCTCCTACTCAGACTCAAGAGTATTTCCTAAATGCTTGACTTTATGTACCCTCTCTTCCCTCTACCTGAAAGATCCTCTCCCCTGTTCTCATTTTGGCACATTTTTACTTATCTTTCATGTCCCAACTCAAATCACATCTCTCCAGAAGACTTCCAAACTTCTTGTTCACTTCCTGAAAGTGAATCACCTTCTCTAGGACCTCTGCCAAATCATCATGGCTGACCTAGTGATACCTCTTTCTTTCTGTAACTGTACCTTATGTCTTTCATAGGATTATTACTATAAATCTGTAATTTTCTAAGTCCATGACTGTCTTCCCTTCAAGAATCACATGCCCTAGCTAGCTATTCCCAATGATGCTGAGGGATATGGGACATCCTCTGTGTACAAGGGACCCAACCCATGCTGCTGCCAAATGCCCCTCCTCAAGCTGATTCTGGAAAACAGATGGAGAGTTCTTAGAAGGCAGTGATATCTTACATCCCAAAGCCACTGGAAAGCCTCATGCCTTACACATGGTGAGCACACAGTAAATGTCTACTGAACATGTGTATGCATATTTTGTGTCTGGACACAACAGGGAGCAAGAGGTGAAAAGTAGTAGGGAAAATATTTTCAAAAGAGTCCTATGAAGGGCAACTTAAGAGATGAAGTTTGTCAGCTAAAGGTGTTCAGCCCACAAATAGGGGCGGCACTGATTAACCTGTGAGCTCCTTGAGTTCAAGGACTGTGTCTACTCAGCTCTGAATTTCCCCAGAAATTCTAACTTTATCTTATGCTATGGGCACAAAAAAGAAATGTTCATATATTTAATTTTGGGTATCATAATCAAGAGAATGCAAAAATAGTCAAATATATAATCTTGGTTAGAATATTTCTACAAATTCTGTTAGATTGAAAATGTCCTTGGATTCAGAGATGATTGATTTTTCTATTAACTGTGTTTCTAAAGTTTTTCATCATAATTTTATGCAAAAAATAGGCCATTTGAAGTATTTCATCTTATTTTGCTTTTTCTTTCTAGTTTTTGATTGACCTCACCAAAATAGATGCATGTGGGAAAAAATGATGAAGTATCAGCAGAGAGGAGTTAAATGAAAATATCTTTCCAGTTAGAGATACTCAAAGGGCACTAGAAGTGGGAGAGCTATGCTAGTTATGAAGGATCTACTTGCGTGCCAATGTTTCTGGCAGGTTTGAAAAGCTAGACCATCTTCAGACATGGTCTGTCTAGAGTGTTTTGGATGAAGGTACTAGACAGTGACTTCGTGGAAAAAAGACAATTGTTGGTGTAGTTATACATGGCTATAAAGTCATCTCCAAGTGAGTTTGACTCTTAAGGGGCTCCGTTGTCCAGCAGCTGTGTACTTTGGGAAAAGGCAAGTGAGGCCGAGTTAGGGAATAAGGGCTTTAGTCCTAGTCTCTTCACTGTCAAGAAGCTTGTCCCTGTAGAAGTCAGCATCCCGTTTATCCACAAAAAGTTTTTGGTTCATATGTCTATCACCTAATTCCTCACTGGCTAATTTATTTGAAAAACACAATAATAGGAATTAAAGAATTACTAGAGATACAATTCTTCAGCAGGTCATGACCTAGCCCTCAAAACAAATGCTTGAATTGAAATAACTTCCCATGTTTCAGTTTTTTAAAAGTATTTGAGTACTGGACCAGCTGTGGCTTTTCAGCAGCAATTTAAAAAACTGCAACAAAGCAGAAAATGTGAGTGACTTGTGTCTTTGAAAAGGTTACCTGTGTATATGGGTCATACAGCCAGCGTCCACTTGTGGTTTGTTCAGTAGAATCAAGTCCACTACAAAGAGTTGAGAAATAGCCTAATTGGCTAAGGAATTTTTAGTTTTCTCCCATCTCAGTTCATCTTATTTTTATTTGGAATTCGTGCCCCAGCTTTGAACCAAACATGTTGAAGAAGACATCATGAAAAAATATCTTCGTCTTGGTTCTTTTTTTTCCCCAAGCGTGGCTAAATCTCTAGCAAGTGCATCTGTGCACTTCTGTTCACACTGCATGTGTTTGTAAGTGCAATTAGCATTTCTTTAGTATGCTGTACTTTGTGATCTGCTGAACTAAGACTCACTTGGAATTTTTCCTCCAAAATGTCAGTCTTTTGGGGTCATTAGGACCACTCCTGTGCTATTTCAGTAGTATCAGGTTAAAATACAGAAGCCTGAAGAGGTAGTATTTGCACCCAGTAACTATGCGAGGGCTTGTCAACAATTTTGCACTGTTAGAAAGTGAAATATGTGAATCATAGAACCTACTGTCAAAAGAGTGAAACTCAAGGTAAAATATAGGCCAGAGAGTCTTTGTTTTTAAAGTGTTATTTTCTCTACCTTATTACTAAGTCTTCTCAAGAGAAAGAAATCCACTTAAATTAACTTAAATGGAAACATCCTTGGTGTGCTTTGTTTAACTATTTTTTAAAAAGCATGAAAGGAGATACTCAAAAGAAATACATATCTCTTTCTAGCACCAATGACCCCTGTAATGGTCTCAGTAATAGCCCTTAAGTTTGCCATCTGAGCTGCCAGGAATCTGAATTGATGTCACCGGTTAATTAAGTTTATGCGCTTCTATGAACGTAATGAAATCGACCTTCGGGTTACATATGTATAAGCACATCTTCCTACAGACTCCCAAGACCACAGCTGATCAGCTGGCTCATTAACAGAAAACCACTTGAAATACCTACACATCACAGAAGCTTCTTAGTGGTGATGAGCCATTAATACCCAATAAATAAGTCATTAATAGTGAATTTAAATAGCAACTCCTCTCCTGATGGCATTATAAGCTCTTTATCAATGCTTCAGAATATTAAAGGATTTCCCCTACATGATTGCTGCACTTTATAATCAAAATCTAACGCTAATGAACTTAACTCTTAAGCTTTTGGACAAATATAAATTGTGCTGCATGAGTTATCTATTGCTGTGTAACGAATTACTCAAATTAGTGGCTTAAAACAAAAAGCACTTAACAGTTTCTCTTAGTCAGGAATTAGGGAGCAGCCTAGCTAAGTGATTCTGGCCCAGAAAGTTTTGGAGTTTGCAGTCCATATGTCAGCTAGAACTTCAGGTACTTGAAGAGTTGCCTTGGGTTGCAGAATCAGTTTCCGAGATGGCTCACTGTGATGGCTGTTGGCTGGAGGCCTCAGTTTTAGGCACGTAGACCCCTCCACAGGGCATTGGGGTGCTGGGTGTTCTCATGGCATGACAGCTACCTTCTCCCAAAGTAAGAGTTTCAAAGGGGAGAGCAAGGAGAAAACCACAATGCTTTTTATGACCTTGTCTTGGAAATCATATACCATCACTTCCCCCATATTTTACAGTCACTAAGTACAACCTGCATTCAAGGGGAGGTGAATTAGTTCCCCACATTGTTAAGGGAGGCATATCAAAGAATTTGGGTATATTTTAAAACCACCACACATGCAAGTTTATTTTCCACAAATAAATGTTAGGTGCATATGGTGGCCAGCAGCAGACCAGTATTAGAAGAAATGGAAAATTGAAGTGTATGGTATGTGAACTTTATCTCAACAAAGCTGTTAATTTTTTTTATTTAAAGAAACAAATGGGGAAGGCACTTCATTCGGAGGAGAAAGAACTGAGATCTTTAGAGCTTGTTACATACCCGGTATTTTACTCAGAATAGTGATGTAGTGGGGCTGGTACACCCTGGCTTGTGAGTGACAGTTGTTAGCATATCTATCCAGTTCCATGTTAAATGACACCATGTTGGAAGCTTGAAATAAACCATGATGGGAGGGGAAAAAAAACATGATGGGACTATTTACACTGTGGAAATTGCTAAAATCTTCCTTCTAGAGAGCTGGTTGTTTAAGTATTTATGAGAACATCAGTGAGTAGGGTTGGCCCTAATTTACAAATAAAGAAAATTAAGGAAGAGAGATTTTAAAATTTGTATGTAATTTTTTTTTTTTTGGTATTTTTGCTTTCCCCAAGGGCATAGGGATATTAAATGAAAAGCCCAGAATTTGAAACCAATGTTTGAACGAATCTAAGGTTAGCTTTATTTCTAGTACGTATGATACCTCTCTAAGAGGATTAATTGCTATGCATTGCCCAGACCACTTTCCTTGCCTCCATCATGGTATTAGTGTATTTGTAATGATGAGAAAGACTGCTGTGACTAATTAGCTGACCCTTTATGACTGAGAAATAATTCTACTTCAGGGATGAAAAAATACTAGTGAAAATCAAAAATAAAGAGGTTAACTGTGGTTTTATTCTAAGTAGGAAAAAAATGGAGAAAGAGAATGTAACACGGAGGGGAACCCTACTTTCTATTTAATAGGAAATTGCTAGAAAATGGATATGAGGCATCTCTGCATTATCCAACTAAATTGAGAATATTTTCTCAGAGAAAACATTAGAGCTCATTTCTCTAAGTTGGCATTTATCCCTCAAATCAATGTTCATTACCTCTAGCTTCAGATAAATACCCTTGAAAAACTATCCCTTATTTATTCAATGTTGCCCTATTTTGCATATTCAAAACATCCATATTCCATATACTTGCAGTTATGCAGAATTTTCTCCATGCAGACAACCATACAAACACAATCCCCAAAATGGAAGTTGTAACGTATGGAGGATGGAGGTGAAATTGACTTCAATAGAGCCACTGGTTTTTTTTTGTTTTTTTTAGCAATAGTGCTAATAGCTCAAAAGTGATCATGTTTATAGATATTTAATAGAACACTGTGCCAGAGACTATGGACATGTAGATTAAGGCACACACATGTGAAATCTCACCACCATGCTAGGGATGAGAACATGACAGCAAGGTTACCATGGAGACAGAAGCAGAGACACCAGTTACTAACTCTGAATACCAATTAACAACTATAGCACTTCTTTATGTTACTAAAACTGGTTGTCAGGGCAACTCACAGGATTGGCTCAGGTTATCAAATGAATTACAAACTGAATCCAAAAATTCAGATTCTTTAGAATTTTATGGATCTTAAATTATTTATGGAGATTCATGCTACTCTCAGGATAGTATCTGTTATCTCTCCCTTTGTCATCCCCCTCCTTTAAAATATTTCTTAGGCAGAGATTAAGATACCTCTAATTTTCTCATTTGTTTCCATTTTTAAAAAACCCTTAAAACCATCATCTAACAATTACTTTCAGTATAAACAAAACAAACGAATAAGGTTGTATCTACACAACATGTGTGCCGGGGCAGCTATGTTTTATCAAGCAACTACTATCTGATTATGTAACAAGATGCTTCATATATGGTATTTAGTTTAAAATTCTGGACATACAACTATTAACCACATTTTGCTGAGAAACACATGTTTAAATTGAATTGTTTGTCACAGGTAGGGTTTACCCTAAAGCCTCATTGTCTTCCAGAGTCTGTGGTGTAAGCAACAGCCAGACTCAGGGGATAAGAGCCAGTTTGTGTGATCCAAACCCAGCATCGGCCACTTGGTAACTCTGAACAATATACCCAGCTCTTCTAGCTCAGTGTCCTCACTTACTAAACGTTTTTACTGAGATCTGACCACTTCTCACCACCTCCACTACAGCCACCGTGCTCCCAACCACCAGCCTCTTTGCCCTGGATGATTTCAACAGCTTCCCAACTTGTCACCAGCACCTGGTGTGATCCTGATAAAAGATGAAGTCTGTTCATGTTACTTCCCCTGTGACTCCAACCTTTTAGGACTGTAGTCATGCTAGAGAGATTCCCTGTAAAGGGACTGCAAACATGGAGTAAGCATTCCTTCACTGACAGGTTTATTGAATACCTCTTATGGGCCCGGTGCTGGGGACACAGCAGTAAACAATACTGAGAAAAATCCTACCCTGTGGAGTTTCCCTGAAAATACGTAATATGTTTGATCATGGCAAGTACTGAGAAACTTAAAGCATGGTAGGTAGATGGGAAAAAGTCTAAAGGGTCCTGTAGGATGACTGGAGAAGACCTCATGTAAGGTGACATTTGAGTAAAGACCTGATGAGTGAGAGAATGAGCCATGTACAAGCAAGTAGAGAGCAGCCCAGGTGGTGAGCTCAGCAAGGGCCAAGTCCCACCTTGGGAGCAGGCGCCTGGCTTCTGGGAGGCAGGAGCATCCAACGGGTGGCAAAAAAGACACTGTGGAGGGAGGTGCACATCACTTAGGGCCTTGTGGGACATAGCAAGGGCCTTGGCTCTTACTTTCAGTGAGATGAGGAGTCACTGGAAATTCCCATGAGCCGAGTGTGTTAGGATCACCCTGGCTGCTGCCAACAAGTTGGAAAGCCATTGTAATAATCCAGGGCAGATGGGCTGGTAGTTTTGGTGGCTGCAGCAAAAATGTTGAAGTGATTGATGCTAAGTAAATACTCCTAAGTAGCGTTATTACGACACTCTCTGACATTGTCTCTACACTTGAAGCTGGATTAATCAGTTACACAAACTAGCAGTTTGTTCCCTGTTCATGACCAGTCAACTCATGCTAAGCAATCAAGCCTATTTGTATGCTAGTCTCATTTACAATATTCTGACTTACACTAAATGATTTCCTGGTTATTATGTTCTTTCAGCACTTTGCTACTACTCACAGTGCTATAAAATATTAAGTCATATGAAAACTAGATGGTGCTTGCCATAGATGAGGGGTGGGGGAAATGAGTGAAGGCAGTCAAAAGGTACAAATTTCCAGTTATAAATTCTGGGGCTGTAATATACATAGTAATGATGTGACTATATTTAACAATACTGTACTGCATATTTAAAAGTTGCTAAGAGTAGATCTAAATTCTCATCACAAAACTTATAGCCACATGAAGTGATGGATGTCAAGTAAACTTATTGGGGTAATCATTTCACAACATATACATATCACATCATTATGTTAAACACAATGTTGAATGTCAATTACATTTCAGTAAAACGGGGTAAAATGAGCAGGTCAAGCTTTTAAAATTATACTAATAGAACTTTTAGAATGGAAAAAATAGAACTTTTAGTACTTAAGGTGTTTATAAAACAAAACAATAAATACATAAAATTTAAATGAAAAAAAACTATAAATATCTGAAAGCCATAAAGCAAAATCATTTTCCTAATGAAAGCTTATCTTTTGTCAATACCTTGTGCCTAAAAATCACGAAATAGTAGTATCTGAAATTTTTCTTTAAGCAAGTCCATTAAATAACACAAAATGCATCACTTTGCCTTATCCATTTACAAGATGCAGTGTATTTATGGCATTGTCCTTTCGATAAAGTTCTGTGTGTGCACATGATGAAGTTATTATTGCAGACTTTTTTGTTTCTCAAAGCTTTGCTTTCAGTAAACTACATTTCCTCATGAGAGAAGACTGTTCTCTTCCTTATTCTCCTCCTTAATGAGAAGAATTAAAAATTTGTCGAATGTGATAACCTTGAGCCTTTAACTGAGAGCTCCTGCTATTTTCTGAACCTTAAATCACCCTGGAGTCTAAGAATGAATCATATTCCATACACATGGTTTTAAATACAAAATGTAATGTGCATCAAACTCACATTTCGAACTTTCTAAGTTCAGATTTTTGTTTTAGAGGCAATAATGAGCAAGTAAGGAGTATTTTGTTCTACTAATCTTAATAGCAGTTAATAGTGCTATACCATTTCTTTGTGCTAGGCACTGTGCTCTGTGCTTTAAGTCTAACTCACATAATGATCACAATAATCCTATGAGCTAGGTTCTATTGGCACCATCCCTATCCTACAACTGAGGAAACTGAGGCGCAGAGATTCTGTAATTGACTCAAGGCAACTCAGTTAACATGTGGTAGAAATGAGAATCAAACCAGGCAGTCCGACTTCAGAATGTTTTTACACTCTTAACCCCCACAGTCCACTGCCTATCAGCATACAAAATAGGATAACATTTTGAAATATTAGCCCATGTTGTTTTTCTTGGACTTTCTCTTTCCATGCCTAACCTTTTGCTCACCTTCACCACCTGCGGTTCAAGTTGTGGAAATGACTTCCTTTCCAAAATGCCAAGCTTTTATGGATACTTAAAGTTTTGCAAAGAAAATATTTTCTTGAAAATATATAAAAAGGTTTGCAAAATAGTGTTTGAGTGTGGAATCTCAATTGAAAGAAATGAAGATTTAAATTAAAAGGTGGCTCTCCTTGGGGTCACAGAAGTAAAAAGGTTGAGGTGAGGAGCTGCTTGATCTCCCTTAGCACCGTGGAAACAGAAGACATCTGATGTAAATGACGGTCCAGTGTGTCCAGGTTGATTCGAGAGTAGGAATGAAGGTGAGAAAATCCATGAAAATAACTTTTTGTCTAAAAATCCTGCCAGTCCAGTGGGATTATGGCTAAAAATAGAAATCGAGACATTAGAAATGAAGTTGTAGTTCTTATAAATAGGAGCTTATGGCCCAAGATTTGTGCGCACGAGATGTCTATCCTAAACTCAGAAAATGACAACACTGTTGGTGATATTTAAGAAACCTAACATAATCCTTCTCCACAGCTTATGTAGCATTTCATTGCCCCTCTTAGGTCATTTTAATCTATCACTATCATAATGTAAAAGACGGAAAATCAGAGCATACCAGCACTTAGTCTAGTATTGTATGGCAAGCACTTTACCTCAATTTGTGTACAAAGGGACTTCACCCTGAGGTGGTTTGTAAGCAAATCTTATAGCTGAAACAGACTATGAATAGAAATAACCAAATAACGTGAAAGCTTTCTCCTTTTATGTTAAACAGTGGTTTTATTTCCATTTCATAAAAATTGGCTGAATGAACACTGGGGGCAAATAATCTGTCCTGCAGTTGGCAGAGAAGACTATATAAAGTGTGTAGACAGTACAAACATAGCAGACAAAAGTCCTGAAGTCCTTCCACATCATACATTGACATGTTACAGGTTTTAGTCAAGCAAGATGCTAGAAGTTAAGTCTGAATAGGAGAGAAATGAGCAGAAAAAGTAGTATGAAGATTCCAGAAATAGACCAATGATGAAACTAAATGGTTTTGAAAGTAAACAATGCAGTGCTGCTGAGGCCAGCAAGACTCTCCATCAGCAGAGTCATCAACTCTGACGTGCTTCCTGTGAGGTTAAAAGTAATTGTTTGAAAGCTACCTTCCCAACTGTCCTACACTCATAACCTGTCAGCATGACCTGCCACGCTGACAGGGGTCTAGAGTCCTAGTTCATGAGATATTTAATACGTTAATTCTCTTGGTTACCTTCTCAAATGTGAATATCACAGTAAATACGCAGTCTGTCAATGATTCAAATGGAATTCAGGATCTTGCTGTAGATTCACCATAATAAACACCTACCATAATCGTATCAAAGCAGCCATAAATAAGTATTTAACGTGCCTGGAGAAAAGATCACTGACAGGGCATGAGTTTATTCTGGTACCCGAATACTTTTTGACTGGAAGAACAGCAAGTGACATACTGCACAGATTCTGCACCTGGACATTCAGGATTCTTATCTTACTCTGCTGCTTACTAATTACATGAGCCCAGGCAAGCTACTCATTCTGTGCCTCGACATCCCCATCAAAGCAAATGGGTGTACTAATGGTACCCATCTCGTAGGGCTGCCTGAGAATCAGATGAATTGTATGTGTTTAGAATAGGGAGGAACACATAACAAATGATATGCAAGCATTAACTATGATTATTGGCAATGAGAAAAACTGACAGTGTGGTTTAGACTCTCCTTTTTGAAAAAGCCATATTATAGTCGTCCTTTAAATACTTAAAGTATATGGTGTTAATTGACTTCTTACTATGTATTATAAGTAGTACACATATTTTAAGTCATTTAATTCACAAAAGGGACTTCTAATGAAATATTCTTATTTGAACTTAGGTGGAAATAAAATATTTCTCCATTTGAATTTTTTATTTAAAAAATTATCTTAGCGCTTAGAGCTAATAAGCTTCTGAGAGATGTCTATAAGCCCCACTAATCAGGGTTGGGATAAAAAGTAACCTTCATGAGGCACAGAGATGATCTATGAATTAACTATGCAGTACACAATTTGCAACTCCTACTGTTCAAGACCAAAGCTAGCACAGTCTCCTTAACTACTAGAAAAGCTATTTTCAAGGCAGGCCAGACAGGATCCAAGCTAATTTAGGGTCAAATTAAACCACATATACTCCAAATCCAAAAGGCATGTCTATTACCCCTTTCTCCTTGACATACAAGAATACCTCAATCTGTTCTGGTATCAGCATAATTAGCAACTTATGTCACCCTGGCTCTGAGATAAATACTAATTAAAGAACATTTTTGCTCCAGTAGACACTTGCTTCCCCAAGCAGCACTTTGAAATGTGTTATCACCTGGTTCTATAAAAAGCAAGCTGGGTTGGGTGGCTCCCCAGACGAACTGGGGTAAATACTTGCCCTCCCCCCAGTGGATGCTTCTTTTGCATACAAACCCCCTTGTAAACACAGCTCCCAATTGACAATATGAAGCAAAGGGAAATGAGTTTCTGAGAAGAAAACAGAACTGTTTTGATTATTCCCCCAGATCCGGCAATTCTGCGCCCGCAGGGACAGCTGGCCATTCCAGAGTGGACAAAACATTTCCCCCTAGCATGTTCTCTCCACTGGGCCACGTTGAACAGAGGCCAAGTTCATTTATAGCTATTTCAAGTGCTCTAACAATATTTACTTTGCTAAGGAGGCACTGCATGATACCCGATCTTGGGGGGCTCAGAGACGTGGCCCTACAGCATCTCCACGAGCTGTGCAAACGTTCATAATTACAAAACACACACTCTTGCCATCCAGAAGCTTTAACAAAACAACTCAAAAACAATGTACATTTTCTCCATTTCCTTCAATATAAACTTCCTCAGAAACCTCTCCGGTTTCTTGATAGCAGAAGGAGGTTAAATAAATGTTGAAAACAAACCATTAAACTCGCCAGGCGGGATTCTTGAATGGCCTCCAAATTCCAGCAAGGCCACTTCTTTCTGATGTGGCCCTTTTAATCCTAAGATATTAAAGCATTTGGGAAACATTAACTCACAGATCCTCTTAAAAATCTTCCTGGGTGGTAGATGTCTGAACCCACAAGTGGGAAAGTGTGTTGACAGGCCTTCCCCTGCAAATCATGACTAATTCCTGGCCGTATCCCAGTCAGATGGGGCAGGTGTATTAACACTTCTCAGAGGGGACTGTGCTGTAAAGTTATGGCTTGAATGCCTAGGGCAGGGCACTCTGTATCCTTGATGCTCAATGTAACTGAATGAAAACTGCACGTTACTGAAATGATCTTTTCTCTTTTTACTTTCATGTCACTTAAAGTCTAAATTGGGAACAGAGGGGTCCAAATTAGGAAAAAAAAGCCGTTTTTTAAATTCTTAAGGTGAAGTACTGGCATTCGTGGAGTAAGAATTTGGATCTTGAGGGGAGGGCATAGCTTACTGGTAGTATGCGTGCTTAGCATACATGAGGTCCTAGGTTCAATCCCCAGTACCTTTGTTAAAAGAATAAAAATAAGTATTAAAAATAAGTAAACCTAATTAACCCCCAAAAAACACACAAAGCAAAAGCATTTTGATCCTGTTTCTTTAAAACCAGTTGAACAATTTCCCCCCACCCTCAGCTTTAATGAGATATAACTGACAAATAAAATTGTAAGATATTTAAAGTGTACATGATTTGATATACAACTTGAAAGGATTCCCCCATCAAGTTAACACATCCATAACCTCACATTTACCTCTTTTGTCTGTGTGAGAGAAAGCATTTAAGTTCTACTCTCAGCAAATTTCAATTATACAATGCAGGGCTATCGACTGTAGTCACCATATTCTAGTTTAGATCCTCAGACCTTATTCATTTTATTACTGAAAGCTTGTACCCTTTAAAAAATTTCTCCCTCTTTCCCCCACCCCCAGCCCTGGCACCCACTTTTCCACTCTATTTATGAGTTGACTTTAATTCCATATTTAAGTGTTACCGTGTAGTATTTGTCTTTCTGTCTGGCTTATTTCGCTCAACATAATGCCCTCCAGATTCATTCAAGTTGGTGCAAATGACAGGACTTCCTTCTTTTTTGAAGACTGAATAATATTCTATTATATATATAAACCACATCTTCATCCACTTATCCATTGACAGACACTTAGGCTGTTCCCATAACTTTTGGCTACTGTGAATAATGCTACTATGAACATGGGGATACAGGTATCTCAGTTGAACAATTTCTAACCAGTGTCTTTATCCCCTGAATGTTCTTTTATTACAATTTCCTCAACACTTTTTCAGAAATTATAATAGACAAACACTGGACGTAAAGCTAAGAGTTTGCAATGTGTCCTATAAAGTTAGCGTGAAGCAGTTTTTAATCCTTCTAACTTATAAATGACCATGAAACTAATAAAACAACCACACTGCTCATTAAAATGTTTTAAGTTGTTCCTGGCATTAGTGTGGCATCTTTTTTGAGCCCTCTAGGTTTCAAACCTAGCAATAATTTCTTGATGTACTATTTTCAGCTTTATGGAAAAGGGGATAAGAAAGAATGTGTAGGATTTTGTGGAGAAGGAATATTTCACACCTGTTTCTTAAAACATTGCCTTATAAGGACTTGACAAATGTTTTCTGTAAAGGGCCAAATAGTAAACATGTCAGACTCTGCGGGTCATACCTTGTCTATCACAACTGTCACTACAGCACAAAAGTAGCTATAGACCACACTAAACAAATGGGCATGACTGTGTTCTAATAAATCTTTACTTACTAAAGGAGGCCACAGGTCAGATTTGGACTTTTTTTTTTTGAGGTATAATGTATTTACAATGTTGGGTTAGTTTCTGGTGTACAGCATAGTGATTCAGTCACATATATACATATTCTTTTTCATTCCTTTTCATTAGACTCTTAGACATAGTTATGGTTACCAAAGGGGAAAGGGGAGTGATAAATTAGGAGTTTGGGATTAGCAGATACACACGACTATATACAAAATGGATAAATAACAAGGTCCTACTGTATCTCACAGGGAACCATATTGAATACCTTGTAATAACCTATAAAGATTTGGACCTCTGGACAGTTTTTCCAGCTCTTTTATATTATTCTTTTTGACCTTTGAAACTAAAAGAATACAATTCATCAGGAAAACTGAGTTAAAATCTTTAACAATATGTGGAATGTCCATGTATTATTAGAAATGTTCAGCCATACAATATGAGTCTAGAGATTGTATCCTATTTTTCCATTAGTCATGTGCATCAATAGCTTCTTTGTCAAACCATATTTTGAAAATTTTATAACCTACATGGAGTTATCTTTTACAAAGGCAGAATGTAGGTGCGTAGTAAAAAAAAAAAACAAAAAAAAAAACTTCAGTCCCCTCCCAAATCCTCATTCAAATGGGAAAACTCTCAGGTGATTTGGTACTGGTCATTCACTCTAGCGCCAGATGAAATCTACAGTGCACAGCTTTCTTCCCTCCCAGCCTTGCTCCTTCCTCCCCACCAGCTCCGCAACTGAGGTCTTTGGCTCCTAAGACCTTGCTAAAGGGAAGGGTGCAAGGAAGGCTCACGGGCTGAAGCTCGCCTCCCCTGTGCGGGCAGCTGAGGAAACTTCTGAGCAGGTGCGTCTACTGTTCATTCTGACTTCCTGTAGTTGAAGCCACCTCTTGAAGGTATTATGTAATTGGTTTCTTTGCTCATCAAACATTTGCTTTGCCTGAAGGGTCTGCTGGTTTTCCACACTTGAACCCTTAGCGGGGTTTTGAGATTTTGGTTGCTGTTGTTGCGAACAGTAAAACGTACCTAAGTGATTTCGTCAAGGACAAGCAAGAAGAAACTTCACATCATGACCTTAATAAATACTACTCACAATTCCAGTTTCTAATAATTACCCTTCTAGCCAATTATCAACTGCAATTTAATATTCTTAAAAGTTTTCACAAAACTTAACTTTGGTAGTACTTCACCTCTTAATGTTAGGGCAGATATTCTCAAATCATTAATAAAAGTGTTTTTTTTTTTTTAATATATGAGATAATGGTGAGATACTCCATGCCCAATAACTTTAAAAGACAGAAAATTTTCATTTCAGAGTTAAATGAACAAAAACACTACATACTCTATGTGACTGACCATCTGACAACTAAGAACTTTTCTGTAAGCCTGTGCTTCCCCACCCAGGACTCTTGTCAGAATGTTCTGGGTCTATCTCAGGGAGCCAGGCTAAATAAGAAGATTAAGACTGCATTTTAATAAGCAGCAACTTAATCAACTGCACTGTATCTGAGGGAAGGCTGCGTAAACAGCTGTCCAGTTTACCTGAGGGTTTACCAATTTGTAAATATCTCTTTATTTTCATTTGTTGGCAACAGGGACACTCCTTCACACCAAATTCTAACACCAGCATTTGCAGGGCTACGTGGAAAGCCGGCCTGAGCCCTCTGAGAGTAGGGGTGTGCACCTCCAGGAGAAGGCTGCCCCTAGGTACACTCAAGGTGGCATTTGCCTTTTTTGGATGCATTGAGGTCCAGGGTCTGACCCTCAAAATTACAGGCTGATCTGTTGCCACACAGATTGAGTTAATTCAGCAATCTCTGAGTGTGGTTATTGTGAATTCCCAACACCCACACAAACAGGCTGAAATATTTGGATTGGCAGGTCAATCCTCTTTCCTGGAAGACAAGCTGCTTGGGAAGTGACCTTTTCAAGGTTTGGTGAGCTAGAACCAGAATGGGAGAATTCATTGTAGAGCTGGAGTGTCTAGTACTGTCAGGGTATTATAATCTTACATCTCTATGTGGTCCCATCTAGTGGAAGGGTAAACCTCTTCCTGGCCAGGGCACTTGTCACCTAAATAGTGCTTGAGTGGATATGGTTTATTTTTTCAAACTATGGGTTAATGGTTCCCAAGCCTGAATGAGCAGCAGAATGTTTTACTGTGAGGTTTTGAAAAGGCAAAAATTCCTTAATCTCCCATTCCCTCTCTACCCCAGGATGAATTATAATGGGGGTGATCCAGAAGTCTTGTTGAGGATTCTGATACAGACAGTTTTAGTATTGGGTCACTCTTGCTCTTTAATTCAGAAAGACAGGACTCAAAATTCTGAATCTGTCACTTAGAAAATTTAACTTGGGTTAAATAATCTTTCAGAGCCTTTGTTTCTTCGTCTGTAAAAGGGATATAAGTCCTACCTATCCAGGTGTTGGGAAACTTAAACAAGATAGTACTTGTAAATCTAAGGCTGGCTAAACATTTAGTAAACTAGATAGTTGTTCACTGTCTTTCCCCCAATAGGATTTGATATAATTGTTTAGGTTGTTGCTTATTAAACTACATTCCTACTGTAGTCCTGCATCCCTGAGAAATTTCCTAATAATTCTGACTGAAGTCTAAGATGTAAAGATATGTGATTACAGACAGATTCTTAGTTGGTTCTTATAAATGGTTGATCCCACCGATTGGGTGGGCTTTACTAGTTTAATGTCCCAAACCCTGATTACCAAGTCCTTGGGAGTAGGTGTCTCCTCTGTGTCCCCCAAATATAGATTAAAATGGCTTGCGTCTATATTTTTATCACTGAAGACTCAAAGCTCATATAAGTGGGTTAAGAATATGTCCAAAGAAGACAAGTCTCATCAGATGTTTTGAGAAAATTTTAACATGAAACTTGTGGTTAAAAGACAGTGTGATTGTTAGAAACTTTAGTAGCCAAAAGGTATGTAAGAGCATTTTGTATTGCTCTTTAGACACACATAGTACCTACACCAACAACAAAAGTTGGTGAGAGAAAACAGGTAAATGGTGTAGGAAATAAACAGGGTAACAGCCTTCCTCATGCCATTAACTCCCCACTAATAGCCTGAAAGTGTAAAAGCAGCTCACATGTAAGTAGCTTCATTTGCTAAGGGACAGTCACATCAATCCAGAAGAAAATCTAGTTTACTGCCAGACAAGAGGGGTATAATCCGTGCTTCCTCAGGTTCTACAAGCCTGGAGGCTGTAACTGAATGGAAGTAGAGGTGTCTAGCTGAGTCCTGGTTATACTCATCAGGGCTCTTCTGACCCCTAATCCCAGCTGTTTAGTAGGCTCCTAGAGACTCTCCTGCTGTCATGTTTTACAGGGGAAAAAATTAAAATCAGATTGGATTAAAATGGCTGTCTGGGTGTACATACATCTATTCCCTTCCCTCAAGTACCTTGGAATGAGAAAAATCTATTTTTAAAAGGAAAACTCATTAACTGACCTGTTTAAAAAAAAAAAAAAGATCTTCCTGGCAAACTGGAAGTCAAGTTTCTGAAATGAAGAAATCGAACATGATTGGAATGACAGACACAAGACTAGAGGACATTGTAGCCCAAAACACTACCAGGGTTGATGGGCAAGTTGCTTTGGGAGTGCTCAAAATTGAAGATCCAATCAATAAAAAGAGCAGGAGGGGTCCCAGAGGAGATGAAAAAGATCATTTGTGTTAGTCCTTGTAGGAGCAGTAGAGATTCCCCTAGACTAAAACAATGAGAATGAGTGGAGAACACAGAGGAGAGTGGTGCTTTAGGTAGCCGGTGATGCCAGGAAGAAATGCAGCCACCACATCCAGGGAAAGGGCCTGCAGAAGATCCCAGCAAGACGTGCTGTGCTACCTGTCACCGGAGTCAAGTGCTGTAAGCAGCTGGCCAGTGGAAGAACACAGCTCTCAGACACCCACATGAAACAGGCAGAATTATATCGTCCTTAAAGCAGGAGATAATGGATGGTATCTAAGGTTGATAAACCAAAAAACAAAGCCAGAGCCTATTATTTAAAGTTATGGTGGTAAGTTCGAGAAAAATTAAGAACCCAAACATTTAAAAGGGAAAGAACATGACAGAGGTTCTGGGCTGGGAGCAGGCGAGACAAGAGACTGTGGCTTTTCATTTGGTAAAGTTTGAACTTTGTTTTTGTTTTTCTTCTTGTTTTACAACATACATTACAGTAAGCTAATTAATTATTAACAACATAATTCTAACAATATTCATCTGATTGGTGTGATTTTTTTTAAACCAACCATTATGCATCTATAAAATGAAAGAAATCCAGTAAAGACATTGCCATTAAAATGATAGTTTCATCATCTGGTCTAGCAGTTCTTCTGAAATCCAAGATACGTTGACAAATCTACAATTTTTAGAGTTGGCTTTTCTCAGATTTAAAATGCCTTAATCTGATATTTTACATTTTAAAATTGCTGCGGTCTATTGAAACTCTGAGATAAAATTAGGCCTTTTTGAGTAGTCCTAGTCCATTCTTGGTCCCTGGTAGGAAGAATCGCATCTCTAACAGCTTTTCTTTGATAGAATCCTAAAGTAATTCTAAAATGGGCAAGTTTTCCCCATTCCATGAGTTACTAACTGCATCTATCCAATTGCAAGAGATTCACTTTCCCAGAACTCAACACATCTTTCCACCTTGAGTTCTGAAGGGGGATAAAAACAAAACATGTAGAATTCTTAGCTCACTGTCTGAAACATAATAGATGCTAAAATGTTATTGATTCTTACTGTTCATTTCATGGCATAATCACTACCAAAGCAGAACTTATAGTAAACATATATTGAATGTTTATAAGTGACACAATACTGTGCTAAGCACCTTCAAGGGGATTAGCTAAAGAAAGAAAACCTTATCATCCTCCTTTTACAGATGAGGAAACTGAGGCTCTGAGAATTTATTAGTTTACTCAATGGGAGGACTGGGATGGAAGCCCCGTCTGCCTCTAGAGCCAGGGCCTCTCAGCATGGAGTAAGACCCAGCATGGAATCATTACTGGTGCAGAAGATGCATAGAAAACATCAAAAATGGAGCTGCTGGGAACTAACTTCTGCATAAAGCATGACATTCTATGTTTGCCTTCTATTGCCACCACTCACCAGAATGGTACCTCTAACTGCACTGCATCTCCTTTTCTGTTGTCTGTTAGTCTTTGAATTAGGCATTTTCTCAGTTACCAACAGAGTCAGAACTCAGCTCTGAGAGACACTGGGAATTAAGCAAATGAGAGGATTTACTGGGGTCAGTTGCAGTAGATCACTCTTCAGGGTTCTTCAAAATCACCAGTCACTCCCACTAAGAATTAATCAGATGCAGCCTGTGGACTCTGATGGCTGCCCAGACTTAGCTGCTTATCACTCAGCTGGATTCCTTTCAATTTCTCCACTTGCAGTTGTTGGTCTCACTCAGTTCTTCAGCTTGATTTCCTTCTGCTCGTTCAGGCTGCTGAACAGCTTCTGGAAAGCCATTATCAGAGGCTATCTCTCCCCTGCCAAGGAAGGGCTCCAGTAGTGAGAAGCTGCACATTGCTTCAGATGGCATGTGTGTGTGACTTTCAAATTCAGGGAAAAAAAGGATCAAGAGATGGTGCCTTGGTGACACAATATCCCCATGAGGACTATGAAGTGATATCCCAAGCAAGCTGTTTATTCTTGTTTCTACAACTACAGGGTACTATTAACTGGCTTTTACATAATGTATCAAGTGACAGGAGGAAGCCTAAGTAAGATGCTGATAAACCTCTGCTGTATATATTAAGCTCCAACATGTTTTCTCTGGCATGTATTTTACCAAATCATAGATGCTCAAAAGTAAAAGGACCTTGAGGGGGTCTATTTGCCTGTCTTATGTCTTAAGCATCTTGAAATAATGCTACAACTTCTTATTTATCTATGTCAGTCATTATTACAGGGTTTATTGTCATTTTTCATTAAGAAATACAAAGGTACTGTTTCAAGTATAAATAATTTAAATAGTAAACACTACATTTCCCTTCTATCCACAGCCCCAAATGATAAAGGACCAGAATCTGAGTGTCTGGTTCTCCTATTACTGAGAGCTCATCAGAAAATGATAGCATCTGGTAATCATCCTTGAGCAGAACTTCAGCACAGTATCCGCAATTGACACCAATTGGAAAATAACTTTGGGGAAAAGTACAAAGTAGGGGGAACATGCAGTTTCCTCTTTATTCATCAAAAAAATTCTGATCTTCATTTTTGAAAATGGGAGCAGTTGTTCTACCTTCTGTCAGGATCCTTCCAATTTTAAGATTATTAAGGTCCATCACTGGCAGATGGTACTATTTCTGCTAAACTAATGGGCATTGTTTACTTGGGGACTCCTCTTGAAATTATCCCTTAACACCTACTTCATGAAAGGTGGATCAAAAGAAGGCTTTTTCATTTTGTTTTTGAGGCAGACCACCAAGTTTCCTGTCTTACTGAATTGAATATATTGTTTCTGACAACAAATGTAAAGCTAATTAAGCTACTCTTGACATAGTCCTAGCCTCTTCGTCTGCACCATAAAAAGACTGACCTAGCAGCTGTCTAAATCTATGAAATCCAAAAAGGATCAAAGCAGAGACACAATTTCCTCTGAACTAGAAATGGAAATGAGTGTGTTTCCGGTATCTGTTAATCTGTCAAACCAAGTAAATCATTTCAGAGGAAGCTTTCAGCGCTCTGTCAAGGTGATGGGTTGGTGAGGTGGCAAAGTAGAAACATACAACATAATTTCTATTGACGAGGTAGATAACCTTCATCGCTCAATGCGATAAAGCCAACCAGAAACAGAAGTAAAATGTTCATGTATCAGTCCGTCACTAGGATTTGACCTCCACTGAAGGAATAGAAGGAAATAAACAACATTGGGAGGATAATGTCTCAATGTTATTTAGTCATCATTCTCTCTAGTGTTAAGTCACTCACTCCCAGATATGTGTGACTAATTTGTTGCATTAGTTTCCATGGTAATTTTGCGTGAATACACGAAATTACTTGAGCCAAGTAATGTGCTGCATGTTTTACATATATGATTTTTAATTTGCCCAACAAAATTGCAATGCAATTTTTATTTTAACTATGAAAAAACTGAATTGATAGAGTTAAAAAAAAAAAAAAAAAACAACAAAACTTCCCGACTACACAGAACTAGTAAGTAGAGTCCAGGACTCATGTCCTCATCCACCTAATCCAAAGCCCATATTTTTAAATCATTTATAATCATTCCCTTCTTAAAGCTTTCTGTGTGATAATATAATCTTGGATGAGAAAATAGGTTTCAGACTGTGAGCTGTGAATTTTCTGACACAATCTGGTGATGATTCTCTCCATTTGACAAAAAAAGAAGCATTAGATCAGTTATGCTTAGGGCTCAAATAACGAGTGTATCTTAATTTAAAATATATAATGTGAACAACTCATGGCAGACATCTCAATCTGACCAGAGAAATCCTTTATTTCTTTTAGTAGTCCATGTGAATGTGGATTTAAGCCACTGAAGCTTTAATAATACTTTACTAGGTTATAAGGCAAAAAGAAAATCCCTGGTGGCTTTTTTGTCTGTTTTTGGTAGCAGCTTAGATGAAAGAGGCTAATGAGAGACAAATGTAAGTGTTCTTTAACTTTTTTATGACATGAATTGTGCTATAGTCTGAGAAAGCCTAAGGACCTCTTCTCAGAAGGATGTCTGTAAATGCATAAAATAATATACATAGGATTACAAAGGAAGCCAACTGTATAAAAATTTAGTTATCAAGAATTTTAAAATGATACAGTAATATATGAATTTCTTTACACATCAAGTAACAAGATCTAGTGGCAGGTCTAATAACTACCACACATTTGAAGCTGGGGTGAGTTCAAAAAACTATTGAAAGATCTGTCACTACCATAATGTTATATGAAAAAAATGTGATTTCTATTGGTGACAAAGTTGCAGGTACTTAGTATCTATGTGACTTCATGGCTACATTCATATTTGAAGATAATTCTAATCTTTTCTTAGGCAAGGAAAAAAGTTTATCTTTACTAAACTCTAATTTCACCCAGGGGGTTCAGGGATATTAGATTAGAACCTATGCTCTGGTAAGTGAGAGCTGAAGGCAAGTGGTGGGGATGGGGAGGAGGCGCCATAAACCAGGGACCGGGGCTTGCAATGGCACACATTTTGCTTGTGCAAGTGATGCTTTGAAATTCAACTCAAGCTTAATGACTAAACAAGCCAAGAAAGAAATGACAAAAAAGGCTTATCTAACCAAAGAATGCCCCAAGAAAAGTCATAAATGTCACATCTTTGCAAATCACATCTGTTCTGAAGAAGAGTACCCAGATTTTGTAAGTTACCTTACTTGGGGAAAAAAGAATGGAAGAAGATGCTTGGTGCCACTTCAATCTTTCAAGTGAGAAAAAAAAAAAAAACAACTTTCAAATGAAGTAGTACCTTATAACACCAAAATAAGTTGGCTCTCGTCCTTAATCTGAGTGGCAGACACAGAACCAAAACCAGATGGTGGCCAAAGAGATTTACAATAGGTTTTCTGCCCCACTAACCAACAAATAGTGATAGTAATATTGTATAACTCATCAAATAAAACTAGATGAGTCAAAAGTAAAAATAAATAAGCAAATAAATGGAAGTAAAAGGAAAGCTCTACATTATGTAGATTGCCAACTGATAATGTGGAAAGAATCATGCAATTAAATCACCACTTTGCAGCTAACATATTCATAACTAACTGATTCAGGCAATGAATGAGTAGTAGGTAAAAGCTTAATAATCAATAGTATATTTATATGGTATCAAAATATAGTCATGTAAGTATTTATTACAAATTAGTAATTTTAGAGTGAAAACTTGGAGCACACCACTTAGCCATCATCACCAGTAATGGGAAAAATTTAATCTTAGGCACTGCCTAATACAAGCAGGACATAGTATCACTTAAAGTATTTTTTAAAAATGCATAACCTGAATCAGTCATAAGAAAACATCAGACAAACCCTGGCTGAGGGATAGTCTATACCAAAAAAAAAAAAAAAAAAAATTTCTATACTTTTTCTCCCCTCCCTCCCTTTCTCTCTCACACATGGTTCACCTCTGCCATCTCTTTCTATCTACCCCCACATTTTCTTGTCTTGAGTCCTGCTTATAATGGATTGGTCCATGTTTTCTGTATTCCTTTCCTCTATTGCTTTGGGAGATACACATTCATTTCTATTCCTTTAAGTATTAATGGCACATCTTAATATTTGCACTTAAGGTCTAAGATTAATCAACATTTCTACCCTTCTCCCAAACAATGTAGGAGTTTTTAGAAAGCTTTAAATCTAACCACTTGTCTTCTGAATTATGACATTATTGTCCACTATTTCCATATCACTTTCTAGTTATACTTCACAAGTTAGGTTTTATACAATTAGTGATTATTTAGATGTGTCCACATGTTGACCATTTTTAAAAAGAAATTACCATATTACTTGCACTTCATTATTTACTTGTTCGGTTTCCTTCTTTCAAAAGTATATCTATTGTTGTACTAAGTGAAGTAAGCCAGAAAGAGAAAGAAAAATACCGTATGATAATCACTTATGTGGAATCCTAAAAAGGGAGACAAATGAACTTATTTACAAAACAGAAATAGACTCATAGATATAGATAACAAGCTTATGGTTACAGGGGGTGGGGGAACGGAGGGGGAGGGATAAATCGGGGAGTTCAGGATTTGCAGAAACTAACTACCATAAATAAACAACAAGGTTCTACTGCATAGCACAGGGAACTATATTCAATACCTTGTAATGGCCTATAATGAAAAAGAAAATGAAAAGGAATACATAACTGAATCACTATACTGTATACCTGAAATTAACACAACATTGTAAACTGAGTATACTTCAATAAAAAAAATTAAAACTCTATCTATTAGTAATTCTCATCGAATTGTACAGGGTCTGTGAATGGTAAATACTACCAGTACTTGCCAAAAATGTGTTTGCTTCACCTTGAATACTGAAAGGTATTTTAGCTGCATATAGAATTCTAAATTGAGTTATTTTCTTTATGACATTTAAAGATAGTATTCCTTTCTCTGGCTTTTATCATACAAATAAAGCAAGAATAGAATGGTCTGAAACAAAAATCCTCTTGGTATTAGAAAGAGCTCTTAGAAATGTAAATATGGTAGCTAAAATTTAAATATGTAATAAAGATTGGGACTATCTGCATCAGCAAGCTTTTCCTGATATATTAATTTACCATTGCTGTAACAAATTACCAAAACTTGGTGGCTTAAGACAACACAAAATTATTTTACAGTGTGGGAAGTTAGTTGTCCTACTGGGTCTCACTAGGCTAAAATCATTATGGTTTCAGCCTTCTTTCTGGAGACTCTAGGAGAGTTTTCTTGCCTTCTCTAGCTTCTGGAATCCATTCATATTTCTTGGCTCATGGCTCTCTCCCTCCATCTTTAAAATCAGCCATGGTGAGTTTGAGTCTTACTCTGACCTCTTCTGCCTCCCTCTTCCATATTTAAGGACTCTTGTCATCACGTTGGGCACACCCAGATAGTCCATGATTTCACTATTTTAAAGTCAGTGGATTAGCAAAGTTAATCTCATCTGTAACGTTCAATTTTAAAGTGTACTTCTTGCAATATCAGAGGATGTTACTTCTGGAAATCTAATAGAATCAAACAATCAGGAGAGGTCACTAGGAAATTAAGCATGGATGCCTCTTCAATGGCACAAATTCTTAGGAGCACTTAGATTGCATTAATCACACTGAGTCATATACTGAAATTAGGAGCCTTGAATGGATTACCACAGCATGTCATGCTGGCCACTTCAAATGTCTTTACTAGCTGTAGTTGTTTTGCTCAATTGGAATGTAACTCTTTTAACCTCCCCCATCTGAATTCTACGTATTCAGGCTCATTTTTGGTTCATCTTTACCATAAAACATTTTTGATTATTTCAACCCCCAGGGGTTCTCCATTTTCCGAACTCCTATCAGACTATAGTCCATAGTTTATCATTTTGCTTCTAAGTGAATACTATTTTGTTTCCTGTTGTTTCCTCACCATTGTTATCATCACCTTTGCTCCCATTTAGTGAGCTCTCACTGTGGAATCAGGCTCTGTGCCAAATGCCTTTTGGGCATTACTTAAATTCTCCTAAATGACCCCTCAGGGTAGTTATTGTTATCCTCAGTTTGAAGTGGAGAAAATGGAGATTCAGGAGATTAATTTGGTACCCAGGGTCAGAAAACCCGAAAGTGAGGGAACAGGAATTTGAATCCAAATCTGCCTGACATGAATCTGGTGCTTCTGACCCCTTTTCCATACTGCACCAGACAATGTTTGTCTTGTTCTTAGACTATAATGAGCTCCTCCAGGGTAGGGACTCTCATAACTTCTCTGAACACCACAGCACCTAGCACAGAGAAGCATCTAGCAGGAGTTGTATATAAGCATGGGTTGGAGGATTTGGCAAAAACATGAAGCAGAATAGTACCATAAACAATGCACACATCCCCAGCTTTAGTTCATTGCATGAGTGAAGTAATGATACAACAAGTTGAAGAACCTATTTCAAAAGCATTTATTTTGTGCCTCTTAAGGGACATTCAATAGGTTAGTAAAAGTTGGAATTCCCTTCAGTGGCTTTGGAAAGATGGCTATGGTAACCCGGGTCAACATGTCACCTAGCTGAAACAGTGTAACCAGATGAATATCAATGCCTGTAACCACAGGATTTACATAGTTTTGACATCCAACCAGTTGTCACTAAAATAATTCCAGTAATTCCACTCAAAGGAGTGGTCTGTGGTTATGTCCACATCCACATGGGCCTGCTCCCTGCTGTCCTCAGCTAGCCCTTTGGGGAAACTGAAGCACTAGTTCACAGAGCTTGCCCCATATGAAATTCTAGAGCATTTACACTTGTGTTTAATGATAATAATTAATGATTCAAAAGGGCTTTTCAAAGCACAGAGGTGATGCATTTTATTAGCCATGCAGCAACAGATCATTCCTTAGATCAGAGCATCTTCTAGTATACAGTAGCCCAAATCTGTGCCTCGTCCAGGCTCATGTGGTTGCAGAGGGACAGACAAAAAAAGCCTTCCTGCAATCAGTAGAAACTGCAGGAATGAGCTCATTCTTGGGGCTGTCCCTCAGATACTACTGCTCATACTTGGACAAGCAGACACTGGGAAAGAGGGAAGGTGTTATTGCTTAAAAGCAGGCCCTTGGGCCAAGATAAGGAAACCCCAGGCAATGCAGGAGGTGTGTGGGAGTATTTCCTGACCCTATGTGCACATTCTGCTTTGTTTCTGAAGATGGTGTTTGGCACAGGGTAGGTGTCTGTGGGTTGGATGAAGCCGTGTTTCAGCTCACTGGCACATGGTCCTCCCATAAAACGGGTAGATAACAGGCTAGAAATAAGCAGAATTATAAAGTTGGCAAAACTTTTGGAGGTGTTCTTATGAAACCCTACTCTGTCCGACCCACTTTGTTCTCTTACTCTGTCCATCCAGCTTTCTGGGTCTGGAAGCGGTTTTCTCAGGTGGCAGAATCCACCACTTAGGCCTCCAGACCACTCTCTCCCAAAGTCCTGCCTGGGTGAGGCTTAGCACACTTTCCCGTGGTCCAGCCTCCCTGCACCATGCTCGGGCTAGACGGCCAGTCTGACACCAGAGCTTCCCAACACACATGCCTCTGACATCCTGCAAAGACTCAAAGGGTGGGCTGAAATGGTCATGGCCTCAGTTTTGCAGACAGGCAGGGCCTGGGGCATGGGAGCCACCTCCTCCTACACCCTCACCCCATCCAGCTTCTAGGAATGAGTAGCTTCCTCTGCTGGCCTCAGCAAGTCATGTAACTAGCGTCATTTTTGGTGAGTGTCATGAGTGAGAAGATTCAGAAGCCACCGTTAATTGAGGCCAGTATAATCAATGGATGCAAATGCCTACCTGTAGCAGGTTTTAATTTTTGGTGTGCATCCCCTTTCCTGCTGAGCTTTTCTAAAAATATACTGCCCATCCCCTACCACTCAAAATTCTAATTCAGTCAGCCTGTGGATTAGAATCTGCATTTTAATAAACCCTCTGTGGTATCTTTCTGAACATTGTATTAAGGTAGATGAGGCATTTTTAGCAAAGAATTTCCAAACCTTGCAGGTTTTTCTTGCTCCTGATGCATGAGTTTCCCACACAGACTGACATCTGTGTATTGGCTGGGGATGGGGGGATCACAGACAGGACAAGTGGGGTCCACAGAGGTGAACTGGCTTCCTCAGAATCACAGAAAAGGACAGAGTCCTTGTTCTAGACCTGCCACTTTTCCCACTTGTTCCATACTATGTTCCTTCCTCAAGCTTTAACACAAGTTACGTGAGAACTGTGCCCTGGACAGAATCCTGACGTATTAGAAACACAGGTGGGTGTAGTGGAGGGGAGTCAGGGGAGTCGGGGCTGGGATGGGAGTTGAAAAAGAGGCTGCCAGCATCACTGAGAAACGCTAGGTGGGGATCATATTTCCTTTCACTAGTGTATTAGAGTTATTAAATTGGGGAATTAGGAATCTTATGATATTATACTAACGTTTGAATTTGGGAGAGAGATCAGAGGTTGGCAAATCTAACTTCCAGATGAGGAGGATGAGTCCTCTGAATGGATCCTAATCATAATGGAGCTACATGACAACCCGGCTCGGCTAAGGTCAGGGTCTTTCTGCTACTTTGCCTTCCTGAGTCCTTGATATGCTTTCCTGGCATGGCTTCTAGGATCCGAGTAAAGGAAACTCATCCTCTTTCACGTTTAGGAAAACAGTACTTTTCTGTATAGCAAAACCATCTACTCAGCCCGTATGGTTCCCATGTCCTGACAGGTGCTTCTTCCTGTGCTCTCTGAGGTTGTGAAAAGAGGGTGGGAGACTCTTGGCATCTGTTACATACCTGTAGCTACCATAATTCCTGGTACTAGTAGGTTCTGGATAAATGGTTGATGATGGATGGCATAATCAAGATTCCACCCCTCTGTGAACTCCATGGACTATTTTGCTGCCTTTGCATTAACCAGAATAAGTTAGCCTTATGTGGCAGACAGCCCTAAAATCTTTTATCTTTTTTCCATGTATCAGCAGTAACATACTGAGGGATTTTTAATATATCTTGGACAACTCTCAAGTCTAATAAGCTCCAGTCTCTTAGGACACAGACTGCTACTTACCTCTTCAGACCTAGAACAGAGTCTGGTACATAATATATCCCAACTGAACAGATGGAGGACTGTCTTCTCTCCATTGTCCACACTTTATTCTTTTCTTGATCCCTACACTTTCAGAATTCCTCAGTAGCTTGTCAGAAATCTGGCAGGTGTCATGGAGCTGAGTAGTCCAGCGGTGTTTGTACACATATACAGGGGCTGCTATTCCACATGCGAATCGGACACAGGACAAGGAATCTGTATCAGGATAGCTAGTGCTGGCAACGCATTCCACACCAGGATCCTTGAGACTCTGTCCTTACCAAAAGGTGACAGAGCCCACAACAAGCTTCGCTGCGGTTCTTGGATCCACCCCCTTTCTGCTCTCCCTCCTCCACAAGCTTCTTCCTCCTCCTCTGTCACTCCTGGTGTATACACACGTCATTAGCAAGCTCGCACTGTGGCAGGAGCCGTGCTTTCATCTATGAATAGATTTTAACAGCCTCCTTCCAGCTTCCTCTGAGGGCTGCACTGACTCAGCCAGGCTGGGAACAGGGAGTGCTTGGACTGACAGCCAGCCTTACCATTCTAAAGGGTGATGATGGGGACATGTGAGAGGGGCAAGAAGACCCGGCTTGAAGGAAGCCTTCCTGAAATACATCCACCACAGGAGAGCTGAGAAGAAAGATGTTGAGCAGCTGGGCAGCTCCTGGGGGTGGTTGTGGATAAAGTGCTCGTTCAGGATATGAAATGAGTGATTGTAAAAATAAGACCTCTTTCAGGTTTGGGCTTTGATTTAAAGACTAAAAAGACATTGCTTCCCCCAAGAAAGGCTATGTAGAGAGCCAGTTTGCAAGTAGCAAAGCTGGGGGAAAAGAGAATTTCCAGAAGGCAAATCCAGGTCATCTGTTCACAAGCGATGGGTGCTGTGCTGTGCCTCACACGCTGAATTCACAGCTACTGCCTTCATTTGGTGACAAGACAGTCACTGCAGCAGCCAGCTGCAAAATCTGCCTCAGTGGACGTTGGAGGACGAGAGTGACCACTGCTGACTTAGGCTGCTTCACACACCCAGAATGTGTGGGAACAAACTGGGCTCGAGCCCTAGGTGGGATGGAGCTAGCCAAAGAGGTTTTTCCAGAAAATGATAACCTCACGGCTGTTTATTAATAGGACAATGGATTCACCTGATGGAAATGCTTGGCGGTGTCTGGTTAATTGTTCTCAGGCAGTTATTACTGTAATTAGGAGCCTGCAACATTGCAAAACATTGTCTAGACTAGTATTAAAAAGAACCTGTTTGTGATTGGAGAGAGTAGATAAACAGTTCAACCCAGAGTTTCACACAAGTATTTACCCAGTCAGTCTCTCTCTGGCTTTTCACGAGGGTGAAGTGGGTTTTGCGGAGCAAAGGGGCACACAGAGATGCAAGTGTGTGCACTGGTCCCTCCATACCACCTGCCCTCAGCTGCAATGTGCAACACCTGTGTTAGTGAATAAGGTTGGTGTTCCCAGAAATTTGGTTTTTATTTTCTTCAACTGGTGACTCTGCCCAGAAACAAACCAGAATGAAGAGAAGCAGCTTCAGAAAGAGACATGAGGGGTTCAGAAACACGGTGACTGGGGAGATGTCCAAAAATACCACTTCCTGCTGGAAACGCCACAAGTAGACCTTCATTTCTCTGCCTCAGATTCTATGACCCTCCACTGCTGGGGTCTCTCCTCCCACTTACGGCGGTCCTTCTCCATCTCCTCCTCTACTTTCACCCACAAGCAGGAACATTCACCATCTCCCTTGCCTTCTAGAGTCAGTTTTAAGCAGAGTTACATTCACCTTTTTAACCCCATGCTGACTGTTTACCTCTCTGAAAAGTCACAGCACTTCACATCTATTCCATTCATCTGTGCACTTAACTACGTGAATCCTTGGGTTGTTACTTAACAGTCTGGTGGGCGTACATTATCTTCCCAATTATATTTTAAGTACCTGGGAACATAATCCAGAGTCTCTGGTGTTAACAACAGCTTCTAACATATAAGAGATCTTTAAGAAACACCTGTAGTCTAAATATGCTTTTTTTTTTTAGAATTAATAAAATTCACTTTTGAGCAGTTTTAGGTTTATAAGAATGAGTCATATGTACAGAGTTCCCATATACTATCCCCCCAGCCACAACCCCTTACCTCCCAGCGTCCCCTATTATTGACATCTTATGTCAGTCTGGTACATTTGTTTCAATTTTTGAGCCAATGTTGATACTTTAGTCTATAGTTTGCATTAGGGTTCACTCTTCTGGTTGTATACTTCCTATGTCCTGAAAATGTGTAAAGTCATGTATGTACCATTACAGACTCATACAGGATCATTTCACCGCCCTAAAAATCTCCAGTGCTTTGCCTGCTTCATCCCCCTACCCCAACTCCCACATGCCAAAGCCAATCACTGATCATTTTCCTGTATCTATAGTTGTACTTTACCCAGAATGTCGTATAGTTGGAATCATACAACATGTCACCCTTTCAGACTATCTTCTTTCACTTAGCAATATGCATTTAAGGTTCTTTCATGTCTTTTCATTGCTTGAGCTCATTTCTTTTTGTTGTTGAATAACATTCCATTGCCTGAATGTACCACAGTTTATCTGTTCACCTATTGAAGGGCATCTTCATTGTTTCCACAGTTTGGCAACTGTGAATAAAGTTGCTATAAGCATCCATGCACAGGTTTTTGTGTGGATCTAAGTTTTAAGCTTATTTGGGTCAATACCAAAAAGTGCAATTGTTGGATCATGTGGTATGAATATGTTCTGTTTTGTAAGAAACTGCCAAATTGTCTTCAAAATGGTCATACTATTTGCATTCCCACCAGCGATGAAGAAAATTCTGATTACTCAAATGATCTTTGAAACTAGCTTTTGGTAGATGGAAAATATAAAAGAGATAAGTGTGCAGTAGAATTAATTCAGAGTCACCTATCCCTACCCTTGGACTGTCCTGCAGTAAACAGAGAAGGTAGTGGAGAGTGAGTGGATGTAGAAACAAACAGACCTGGGGGATATCTTTAGCCTGCTACTTACTAGCTATCCAATCAAAACAAATCACTTAACCTGAACTTTGTTTCCTCTTATTCAAAAATTGGGACAATAGTACTAATTTCCTTAGACTCTAGTAAATAGATTAAACAAGATAATGCATGCAAAGACATGAGCATAATCCTGTGCAATTATAGGCACTCAGTAAGACTGCTTCCATCCCAGTTATAAGAAGTGAATTAATCTTCACTAGAATTCTGGTAAATGTGATAAGCAGTATCCATCCCCCCTACTCCAAGTTCCTTTGTGATAATTGTAAAGTCCTAATTGTAAAATCTTGTACTAGTGACTAATGGAAGAAAATAATTTCAGAGTTTTTAATGGTAGTGAGATGTCGCAGTTGCTGTTTTCATCTGGGAGAAATACTGAGACTAGAAATTGCACTTTGAATCTTTGATGTAGGGAGAACTCAGACTCAAACACAGGGCTGTGGGTTTGCCTTTCCTCGGCCACATCTCAGGGAGTGAGGTCACCATGAGAGTGGGGCAGTGCGGGTGGCCCCAAGTATTCCCCCCTCCCATGAGCCTCACTGCCCAAGGGCTATGGATCTGAGAAAGACAGTCAGCAGTGTCTTGCAACCATGGCTCAAATTGCAGCCTTTGAAGAGGCCAAACACTGTAGTGGCTCTGAGATATTTTCACTCCTCTTTCTGTACTTGCCACAGGAAGTATCACTGACCAGTGAGCGCCTCATGAAACACCCACATCCTGGGTCACATTTTCATGTTTTCCATTGCTTCTGTGTATATGTGAGCAAGTACCTGTGTGTATGTGTGTTGCCCGCAGCCTGATTCCTTTTGAACTATTTAACATTTTAGATCCTGCTTCTCTGGTCCTAGGCTAATGGTCTTCTTTGGTTTGTCTGTTGAATGTCGTTCAAAATACAAAAACACCCTTTGGCCCTTAGCCCCTTGTCCCAGGTGACTATCTTCATTGGCTGATTTCCAATCAAGGAGCAGCTAAGAGAAACTGAACTGAAAAGTGGTGTTTGACTGTGCAGGTGGGCCAGGTTTCTCCCTTGGACACTACTGTGGTTATGACCAGTCTGACAATGACTGCTTAGCCACTACCATATGCATAACACTATGCTGGTTGGGAAGCGATGAGTGAAAAAATAAACAAAAAACCCAACAACCTGCACATGGATGTTTATGGCAGCTTTATTCATAATTTCCAAAATGTGGAAGCAACCAAGATGTTCTTCAATATAACATCTTCAAGATTTTCTTCAAACTGTAGCACAGTTTGGATGAACAATCTGTGGCACAGCCACCTAATGGAATATTATTCAGTGCCAAGAGGAAATAGGCTGTCAAGCCATATCAAAAATACGTGGAGAAAACAAATGCATGTTACTAAATGAATGAAGTCAATCTGAAACAACTACTTACTTAACTAGTTGATTCCAACTATATGACATTCTGGAAAAGGGCAAAACTATGGAGACATTAAAATGATCCGTGGTTGCTGAGGGTTTGGGGGGAGGAAGGGATGAATAGGCAGAGCACTAGGGATTGTTAGGGCAGTGGAACTATTCTGGACGATACTTTAATGGTGGATGCATGTTGTTCTATGGGTTTTGACCAATGTATAATAAGGCAGAACCCATAGAACATCGAGTGAAACCAAAAGTAAACTAAAACACAGAAAGGGTATTTCAGTGGTGACTCAGTTTCTTTTTCTTCCTTTTGAATTTTATTTCCTTTATATCTTTTAACACTTGTATTAGCATAAAGTAAAATAAAAATTCAGGGGGATTTCTATCCCCCACCAAAGATGTTGCAATTCTAACCCCCAGTACTTGTGATCAGGACCTTATGTGCATAAGAGAATGTGGAGACAAAGGAAAACACTAGCTTCAAACCAAGGAATGCCTGAGGCTTTCAGAAGACAAGAGAGGCATGGAACAGATGAGCCCTCAGAAGGAACCAGCCCTGCCACACCTTGATCTCAGATGTCTAGCCTTCAGAACTGCATGAGACAATAAATTTCTACTATTGAAGCCACCCAATTTGTGGTACTTTGTATGGCAGCCCCAGAACACTAATACAGCTACTGAAAGTGAAGGGCGGAAATGCATTACAATCAAACTCTAGGGTAAATTATAGGGTTTTCATTCATTAGCTCCATTACTTCCTCTTCTTACATATGTAGTCTCCATTCTTCCTCAACATCCTTACTGGGTTTTCCTTGGGTCATCATGTGAAGGTATCTTTCAGCTGGTCATCTGACGTAGTAACCTTCAAAATGTGTACTGCCTGCACTGAAATCACAGGTTGTGCTTGTTAAAACTCAAGATTTCTGTGTCCCAGGCCAGAACTGCAGAATCAGATTCTCTAGGGAAGAATGGCCCAGGAATCACCTCTTCAGAGCTCCTCAGGTGATTCTAAAGGAAACTAAAGTTGAGTTAGTAAACTAAAGTGGTTACTGAAGGAATCTGTAGCTGGATGGCCAGTACCACAGAAGAAAACAATTCACAGACAACTCACCTCTCCCCTGGGTCTCCATTCTGGAACTAATAGACCCTCCACCCTCCCCACCCCACTCCACCCCAGCTGCAGGGAAAAGAGCCACCAGTACACATTACATCGTAGAGGAGAAACCCCATGCCTCTTTATCAAAAGTTAACAGAGGGATTCCTGGAATCAGAATCTTCCTAGGAGACTATTCTTTACCCTAACATTTCCCAGACAGAAAGAAAGTATTTGAGTAAATAGTTGAACTCCTAAAGAGTGAGGTAAAAATTACTGTAATGACCTCAGAAAACTGAGTTACACACCAAGAATTTATTAGCTAGACTAGCGAGACTTGCTTTCATAAAATGGTGTTGAGGCCAAAAAGCACTTATACGCTATATCAAAAGGTGACTTCTTGCTGCTCCAAAGCTCTGTAAGGCCTGTGTTGAACAGGCTAGAAAATTCAAGACCCTCAAACCATTCTTTCTATGTTTCCCTCTTGCTAGGGTCCCCTTGTTTTGTGCATTAAGTTCACAAGATAGAAGATAAACGATGGTTCCTTAAAAGGAAGGGGAGCAAACTCAAGATAGAAAGAGGTAGGCATAAAAAGGAAGGGGCTATGGAATTACAATCTTTCTGTTGGGTGGCCTTGGAAATCCCCAGGTAAGCCTAGAGTTCCCCCAAAGTTTCTACAGGGAAGTAGTTCAAACTCCTCCTTGCCTTTTATCTTATCTGTAAGACAAAAGGTGGTACTTGAATTTCACCCTTGGCTATCTCCTACATTCCTTTCCTAAGGAGCTCTTTGTCTTGCTGAGATCACTGCTACCATCTTGGGAGTCCGGTACACTGGGGTATTCATTGTCAAAACCCATTATTTGCCTGAGGAAGGGAAGTTTTAGGGTCTCTGTCTGAGAGATATTTATTAGCATATGACATAGGTTTTAATTAGGCATCTTAAGGGAAACAATCTTTTATTGGAAACACCAAGGCTTCTTTCTTTAACCCTGTTTTCTAGTTCAAAGATAACATCTCCTCTGTTACTTTTCCTCTTTTTAGATAGAAAGTCAAGTGTGAAATGCAGATGACTCTAAATGCAATTTAATTTTCACCTCATCACAGCAGTGATTTCCCTGGCTTGAGTAGAGTGAACCATTGGGGTCCTCTTGACCACTATTCCTAGATTCCAAATTGTAACGTGAGGTCTCCTTGACAGCTTTTTCCTTAGATTCAAGTTCCTCAGTACCTTTCATTAGCATCATGAATTTCTAATCACACCTTCAGTGCACAAGTTCAAGAGGCAAATGCTTGCAAAATGCCCTATTGCCAGCAATCCAGAAGCAACCTGGTGCTCGGCTCCCTGGTCTCAGAGTTGCAATGGTGTGGTTTGTGCATGCAAGCACACATGGGTGTGCGTGAGTGTACGTGCATGCATGCGTGTATGTCTAGGGCTTGAGTGAAGGGGTAGTGTTTGTTTTCCAGAGTAGTATCAACTTATATCTGTGCAAAATATAGTTTCCTCTCTCAATTCAGTTTCAATTTAATTATTTGTACTTGTAAAATAATTTCAGTTTTTACTCAAAACAAAAGACTTAGCAGAAGCCTTTATCAGACACCTGAAAAATAGAGACAATTGTACAGGAGAGGAAGGGAACAGATTTTAAGCTCAAGTTTAAGAAAAATTTTGATAAGTCAGGTAAGAACTCAAAGTACTGGCCCCTCAAGTAGGCCAGCATTGTCAATGATATTCATTTTCACGTGGCCGCTTATTTCAAAAAATATATAAATACCATTATTTCTTCGAACTAATAATTAAGATTAGTTTGTAAAATATAAATTCTTGTTTTAAAGGAAAGTTCCCCAACAGTGTCAACTTTTAATAACTTGACCTGTAGTTTTGCCCTCTTTAAAAATTCCAGTTTATTTGGATTTAGCAAATACCACACATCCATACTAAACTGTCTTTTTTCACCACCAAATATATATAAGGAATCAGTAAATCAGGATTTTACAATGGAGAAATTCATAACATTTAACAGTATATTGCTATTATTGGACTGACCAAAATATAGGATATATCTTTATATATACACAAATTCTGATAAGAAAGACACTGAAAAATAGAGAAAAAGAAATGCAAGGACTAAAGCTTGATTACATTAAAGCAACTTTTTTTTTTTTAAAAAACATCAAAACTCACCAAACCTAATACAATATGAAAAAAGTAATGAAAAGTGCTGCCCGTATCTGTCTTAAGATCAATGAATTGGTGATTTTCCTAATGTGTAGGTAGAAATAGGAGACTTAATCATTATTCACTAGGTACTGGGAGAAGACTACTACTATTTTATTGAAAACAAAACAAAACAAAACTCCCTCCCCTCAAATCCAGATAGATATATGCCTTTTGGGGCAAAGACATCCCAACCTTACTTAAAATAACAAGCACATAAAATACACAATATAAAACAATAGCAAAGTCAAACGATAGCAACAACAAAACCATGAGAGAATGAATTTAGTTCTTACCAGAAATACAGCTAGAAACTCTAAATGGCTCACATACAGCAACAGCACAAACCTTGGTGCCGGGTCCTTTGTATAGGATCTCTCTGATGCAATATAAATTTCTTCTTGGCAGCCACTTCTCAAGGACTGAAGTATATAGTGAATGTATACTGTGACTTGATCACTAAAGCCATAAATACAGGTAACCAGTACCATTATTCACGTCAGTTGGCTGAACATAACTCTGAAAATACTTAGACACTGCGGTTTTTTTCTTAACAGTTTTCTAACAAGTTCTAGTCAGTAGTGACTTAGAATGAATCTCAACTCACCTCCTTGGATCTTGGTGGAACAAAAAACAATTTTAATCATCTCCTCCTTAACAAATCAAGGGCATCTCATATATTACCTAGACCTATTATAATTAATGTGGCAGAGATTTAAAACAGCAAATTCTTCTATTTACAATAGCCAAGACATGGAAACAGCCTAAATGTCCATCAACGGATGACTAGATAAAGAAGCTGTGGTATATTTATACAATGGAATACTACTCAGCCATAAAAACCGACTACATAATGCCATTTGCAGCAACATGGATGCTCCTGGAGAATGTCATTCTAAGTGAAGTAAGCCAGACAGAGAAAGAAAAATACCACATGAGATCACTCAAATGTGGAATCTAAAAAACCAAAAACAAAAACAACAAAAACAAAGCATAAATACAAAACAGAAATAGACTCATAGACATAGAATACAAACTTGTGGTTGCCAAGGGGATGGAGGGTGGGAAGAGATAGATGGGATTTCAAAATTGTAGAATAGATAAACAAGATTATACTGTACAGCACAGGGAAATATACACAAGATCTTATGGTAGCTCACAGAGAAAAAAATGTCTCAATGAATATGTATATGTTCATGTATGACTGAAAAATTGTGCTCTACACTGGAATTTGACACAACATTACAAAATGATTATAAATCAATAAAAAATTTTAAAAAAAATAAGTAAAATAAAACAGCAAGTTCTTGCCCTACTTGGAAAATATCTTATTTTCTAGATTTTAGAATCACATATTCCAATTTTAACTTTTTTATGTAAATCAATTTTACATAGGGTAAAGTTTTTTCAAATCACCATGCTTTATAAAAATGCATGCCTTAAAATGACTCATTTGTGACTTTTATATTTAAATTGTATTCTGTATTTTTCTAGAGACAGTCTGTTTTTAATTTAAAGTTGTATTCTGTAGTTTTCTAGTACCATTCTGGATGTGTTGGGAGGTAATTGCACAGAAAGAATTATCCTTAGAATTACATCATTTAAAAATTTTTTTTTCACTGTGTTCATCATAAAGTTTGTACCAACTCTTTTCTAAAGACAAAATTCTATAAATTTGTCTGGTTTGTAGACCATCTGTCTTCGAGTTGTGGTCTATTTTCCAGAATCTTCTTATGAAAATAGAGCTTTTCTGCACCAAGGAGTGAAATCAAGGTGCAATCCATTTTTTTTGTAAAGAAAAAGGATCTTTGTCTCCTGGCTGAATTAAGTGGTAGGATACACAAACAATCTTCTTGCTGGGAAAAGAACTAAGAAACCGTCTATTTTCCTCTATATCTTCTCTTTTACAGATAAAGACAGCTCCTGTTATATGTCAACTTCATAACTTTATTGATGAGTCATATACAGTGGAATCCCTCAACCTTATAAAGAAGAGTCAAAAATTTACCCCTCTACAGAATTTTTACCTGTCTGTCTGCTCTCATAGGAATACATTTGGGGACAAAAATGATAAAGAAATTCTGCTTTCTTATACACTACAAGTCTTGACTGAACCTTAAAAATGGACAGGTGACTATTTTCTAGGTTATTCTTTAGGGGAAATAAAACCACTAATCTTAGAAATCTTTGGATCTACTTTTAGTTCTGTCTCATCTAGAACCTCAGACTGAAAAAAATCTGATCCTAAATACATGCCTTCTTTTCTATTTGTCCCTTCCTTTAACTGCCACCTAGCTACCCGAGCTAGACATCTCGGTTCATCCTTAACCCCTTCCTCTTCCTTGATCTTCAATTTTAACACATTTAACATTTCCTACCAGTTTTACCTTTTAATTAGATTCCATTCCATTTGCTTCTCTCTGTATGAACAGCCATCAACCTAACTGGTACTCTTATCATCTCTTTGCTGTACTGTTGTAGTCTTGTCTGAATTGTTTTCCCTCTCTTCAGCCTTAGTTCCTTCAAGTCCATCTTCAACACAGCCAACAGAATGATGTCTAAAACTGGATGTTTGACAATGCCACTTCTCTACTGAGACAGCAACAATATCCCCTTAACATCCATTAAATGATAAACTCCAAGCTCTTTCCCATTCCTTAAAATATCTTCATGGTATAGCACTTACCTTTTCCTGCAGGTTACAAAACTTGTATATCTTATTAATCATATACGCATGCTGGTTATTCAAGCCCTTGTCTCTCTGCCCTCTAGTCTAGCCCTGATCCTTTCACCTAATTCCTAAGCATGACTTAAACCTCAACTCAGATGCACCCTTTGCTAGGAAGCTTTCTTTCATCCTCTCTTCTGCTACTGGGCTAATAAAAGTATTCTCCTGAGTTTCCAAAATATTCCTTGAATATCTCTTATATTGTACTCACTACACTGAGTTATAATTTATGCTTTTGTATATACTGTCTCCCTTATTAAAAGGCTATGCCTGAGACATTCTTAAAGAATACCTGACACAAGGTTAGTGCTCACTCAATGTTGAGTAAATGAATTTGGCCTTTAACAAGTCACAGAGCTGGGAGAATATAAGGCTTTGGAATATGTTATTCAAGGAGACCATGGAATTAGCTATTTCATTCATAAAGCAGGTGATAATGATTTCTAAATTTTAGAGCTTCTGTGCAGATCAGGTAAAATAGAACATGAAGTACAACTTTCATCTTAAAAATCTGTCCCTTCTTCAGTGCTTACCATCTCAGTAGGTAGGCCCTCCATCAACCCTTCTTGTACTAGAATTTTGAAATCTTCCTTTATCTCCCTCTTCACACTCATGCTGAGAATCATGTTGGTTCTACCTCAGAAATATACCTGGAATCCTCTTTCTTTGTGTGATCGTCGCCACCATCCTTGTCCAGGACATCATCTTTGTTTGGACACCTTGACAGCATCCTAATGTGCTATTCCTACTTCCATTCTTGACCTTTTACAACCTTTTTATTATTTTAACAGTCAGACTGTCTCTTAAAAATAAAAATCTTATCCCATCTTCTCATTGCTTTTAACCTTATAAAGAGTTTCCATTTTCTGGAACTGGAAAACTTTCACCCGGCCACTCCTATAAACCTTCTCAAGTTCAATGTCACAACCTCAAGGATGTCTTGCCTAACCCCTAAGTCCTAATTAGGTCCTGTTATTATTGCATCATATCACACTAAATATTTTCTTCTCAATATTTATTACAATTGTGATAATATATTTTTATATTTGCATATTCATGATTTTATTCCTTCATTAGACTATAACGTTCTATGAAAACAGATTGTATCTGTCTTATTTTCTGCTCTCTCCCCAGTGCCTGGGATATACTGAGCACTCAGTATGTATTTGGTAAATAAATGGCTTAACATATATTGCACATAGCAAGCACATGATTGGCATATAAAACATGGCTTTTTTTTTTTGTACTTTTGTGTAAAATCATTAAAGATAAAAAGCATTTTCAGTAGATGGATTTGAGTGAATTGGTGGCTACATATAGAATAAAAGAAATTCTTTCCATGTCTTTTCTGGCTCTAGGATCCCACAGTTTATCAAAAATTAAGTAATTTAAATTCTTTCACTAAATGTCATATAATAACACAGCTATTCACCAATCATCCAATTAAGAGTCCACATGTATTAGTTTGCTAAGTTTGCCATGACAAAGTACCTTAAACCAGGTAGCATACACAAACTGTATTGTCTCACAGTTCTAGAAGCTAAAAATCTGGGATAAAGATATTGACAGGGTTGCTTCCTTCCGTGAGCTGTGAGAAGACTGTTCCAGGCCTCTCCCCTAGCTTCTGGTGGTTTGCTGGCAACATTTGGCTCTCCGTGGCTTGTAGAATTATTGCCATGATCTCTGCCTCCTTAGTCATGTGGTGCTCTCCCTGTGCACACGTCTGTCTTTAAATTTCTCCTTTTCTTAATAAGGACACCAGGCATATTGTATGAGTGCTCACACTAATGACCTCATTTTGACTTGTTAAATGTTTAACTCTTTTATATTAATTAACAAAAATCCTTTATCACCAAGGAGTGACAAAAATAATTCTAGGATTCTTTGACAAGAGGAAACCCCTACCTAGGAGAGAAGGGCGAAAAGGATTTGGTTTATGAAGCCAGTAGTTTGTTACTCAAATAGGTAGTATGGATGAAGCTTGTAGGGCAGTTTTTTCAGGAGTCTAAAAGAAATATAGCCCAAGAATACTCTAGCCATAGGAGCTTCTGAAAAGGGAATAGACAAAGATTAGAAGTAGAGAATGCAAAAACCTAAGGAATGTGGAGGCAAGGATGTTTGGATCAGGGAAAGGCTGAACTAGAGTACCACAGCAGAAAATCTGGAATTTCCAGAACTCCGTTATGAGGAATTTTGGGAAGAAGGTGGAGGATAGGATGGGATGGGGAGTAATATAATAAATACATCTCCATCTTTCCCTGCCAAATTCTGAACCAATGTAGAAGAAAATGGGATCAGACAGAGATTAAAAAATAGTACTTTCACTAGTAATAGAGTTTACTGAAGACTAAGAGCAAGGTGTGGGTCTGTGGTCAGATGGGTTTGCTAATCTTTACCTCCAAATTTTAAAAGCTGCCCACTGTCTGTGCAAGAAACAAATAAATGCATCCTAGATTAGGCCACATATAAAAAGACTTCAAAATGGGCTAAGTTAGGTTCCTTCTCCCTACCTTATTGCTCAAATAGACCATTTCTCCCATAGGACAAGGATGGAAAAAAGGGCTAAAACTTCCGTTATCTTCCCAAAGGATAAATCTCCTTTTTTTCCCTAGGCCCAGGTAGGAAAACAGGGAGGAGGACAGAATACTTGTAGAATGTATTTCTTATTTTGAACCTTTGTATAATCTGTGTACCTGTTATTTGCCTATCAGTATTTATTATGCCCTCATAGGTCATTACCTACCATAAATAGGCAATATTTCACTAAGGAAGGACATCTTGTCAAGTTACATGCCCTTTCATCATGATTTTCCTGGTTTTGATAAAAATCCTGAATCAATATTGTTATTGAAACAATTTTACTCAAAGCTCAGAATTGTCACATTCCAGGGTATTCTTCTGGTTACTGAGTTTAGATAATTGTATAATTCTCTTATGAGGATATTCTCCATTGTATCAACTTCAATTTGTGCTGATGAAAACTGAACTATAGGTGATATATTTAATAAGGGAGTTTCTCTTAATCTAAGTACAACATGCCTAAAGTATATATATTCATTAAAATATATAATGCCCATAAATATGGTACCATTTTTAGTCAAAGGACAGTTTTTCAATGTATGTATTATATTAACTTAAAATCCAGAGTGGCCTCTCCTGTAATTTCCTACTTTTCCTAAGATCCAATTGGCCCTGTTCTAGTATTTTAAACTTCAGCTGTGTCTATATGATACAAACCAATTAAATCAGCAAAACTAACCAGTTCTATTGTTGGTAGCTTGTAGAACAAGTAGTAGGTTGCTGGAGACTGGAGTTCTTGCTGTTAGCTGGTCCTGATCATGCTTTTATTTGACTGTCTTCCTTACTTTATAATGTTTGCCTATCAAAAAAAATGTTACAAGGTGGAGGAGTTTATTCTTACAGAATACTAAGCAAAGGGATCGGGCAGTCTGCCTGCCCCAGGATGTGCCCTGCTGTTACACAAAGTACAGTGATGACATTAGTCAAAACTTTCATAGATTAGGGCCCCCCAAATGACTTAATTTTCTTGACTTATAAAAGATGAAATCAGTGGTCCTTTAAGCCATATGTCACTTTATGGATAATAACTTTAAAGTTGAATTGAATTGAGGACAAGATACTCAGTTTTCAATACTCACTATTCTTTGCTTACCTACTATTAAGATTTAAAAAAACCGTAAGTTTATTTATATTGCATGATTCCATTTTTAAAATTTTTTATTTTTATTATTTAATTGAAGTATAGTAAGTTATAATGTGTCAGTTTCTGGTGTACACCATAATAAAACCCATAAATTTAAATATCAAAGACAGAGCCCATATTTAAGTAGAGTGCTTAATTTATCATTTCATACTTGATTTGTTTCTTCTGCTATAGTTAATGTTTGCTACTGTCTATATAATCTCAAATACATATGTCTGTATAATATCAAAATGGATAAATCCTATTGATTCAAATTGGTCTAAAGACCAATGATTAGCTTCGTCTATACATGGAGACCATTTCGAGGATTTAATTGGTAGCTGATAACTCAGTCCAGTAAATGTGTTATTTGTGATTTCTAAAGTTGTTAGTTCTAGATCAGTTTAGTGCTGCCAGTTTCTCCTTAAATAAATAACTGCTTTTTGTAGTTTGTTTTTTCCCATAAAGTTGAGCAAAAATTTAAAAATATCTCAAGACAAAATTGCCCAGTGCCTCAAAGGGTACAAACTAATATTTTGAGAGGAATTAGGTAAATGTACGCTGTTTTTCATACCTTCAACCTGCAAAATGCCTTCCTCTGAAAGAAATAGCAGCTTACTTTACATAACTAAAAATGTAATGGTATATGGTATAAACAGGGGGTTTGGGAAAAGATTGTTCATAAGAATTTCTTGGGTAATGACAGAAAATGCTGCTCCCTTATCCCAACCCCAGAAACTGATCAGCAACAGGTATTTTTACAAACCTCTGCCAGTGGTTCAGATGAAAGTGGTCAGGAACACTTCTTGGACAACACATTATAAGCAACTAATAAAAATATTGCAACTGTCCCAATATATGTGCCCTAGATTTTCTTTGGCCTCTCAGCGTTGGAATTCTAATGTCCAAGTACTGGCCCTTCTCTTCCATTTCGCTGGGTCCAAAGAAAGAATTAGCTGGCTAAGGAGCTAATATCACAGTTTTGTTTTAGTTTTATACTTGGTACCCTAGAGGGCCTCCCTACCCTTTAATTTGAGAGAAGGGGTCATTTTTCAGCCCTGCTCTTCCCCTGGAAGCCAGAGTCTGGTGACCCACGCTGAAAGCAATGGGCAAGGCTGTATCCCCTTTAAGGAGGGGCCAAGCCAGAGGAACAGGGCTTTTCCAGAACTTGACTAGAAAGCTCCTGACCACTTAAATTTCTCAAAGGACAAATATCTTCCAGCCTCACGAATACCGATCATCTAAAAAATATAACTCGTCACTAAACATGAGGCAGAGAAAGGAACGCTAATAAGCAGCCGAAGAGGTTTCCTGATGACTTTACCAGGACAGATGTTGGTTTTGACTAAATGATTATGAGCAGTCAGCAAGCAGCTCGCCTGCAAAATGCTGAAACCTTTTTCCAGGGAAGCCTAAGTTTCCATTTTAGAGAAATGTGACTGCATTTCTTTATCTAAAATCTCTCAGCAAACTTGCTTAGGAGCCACATCTCTTAACTGACTTTCTACCAAGGAGAAAGATCTTCCTTGTGGTAGTTAGAAAAGAAGGGGTGGGACAGATGTGTAAGCTAGCAACAGGATTTGCCCCAGGAGGAGAAGCCATTTACTTTGAGTAGTAGAGACCCGCAGGATGTTCTCAGACGTAAAATCGAGAATTGTGGTAGATCTCCCCTAGTACTATCTAGAAAATGAATAGCTTAATTTCTTTTCAATTTTTTTTTTTTTTGGAGGGGGTAGGTAATTGGGTTTGTTTTCTCTTTTTTTAATGGAGGTACTGGAAATTGAACCCAGGACCTCATGTATGCTAAGCATGTGCTCTACCACTGAGCCATACCCTCCCCCAAATAGCTTAATTTCTGATGCATGCTGTGCGTTTCCTATTCTTTTGAGACACAGAGCAGGAAATGCAAAGCTAAATGAGCCTGATATTACCCAAGATGGGGGGAAATGTGAGTCCTCTATAATTAGAGAAGTAAGAGGGAACAAATCATACACACCACTGGCTTCATTCTGCATCTGGAAAATGCTCACATGTCTCTGTAAGGACAAAACCATCTAGTCCAAATATCTGATCTTTAAGGCCATCGATTCTCAAAGAAGTAGTACAGATCCATCTTTCTCAGGGGCACCCTTAATGGCTACACACATAATGGCTAATCAGCACTTGGGTCTCTCCAGCCCCAAACTTCCGCCATCACGTAGCCCTGGGCTCCTCTGGAGTAACCGCGTGTGACTGCCACTAGCACAAAGGGCTGGCCCTTGCCCTCCTCCCCTTTGGTGTCCAGACTCCTGCTGAGTTGTAAGTTTCTGTCTATTGTTTTGGATCTGCCTGTGCCTGTGAAGACAAGTCAGAAGGCAGCCTCCATAAATGCTCTCTGTGTGTCCCTAGTGATGCCTCAGGAGTCAGCAGGTGGGGGGTAGCAAACAGCATTATTCAGTGAACTACTTAGGCCAGGTATTAACCTCCAAGTCAGGCTGAGACTACTGAAACATTGACACTGTTAAGCCAATAGTTAAAATTAAAACTCCCAGTCTGAGTCACTGAAAAAAAACTTAATGCAACTAAATGGATAATGTTAAATGCTTGAAAACTAGAACACTGTTTTTATTATTATGACCTTTGGAAAAGAATGTGATCTTTTCTTTAATGTAAAAGGCTATTTAATAATGCAGACTATTTATGGGTTGTGCCCACACGTGATGTGTGTCTACTTCCTTGTGTAAAACAATACAGCCAGGAAACCAAGTTGACCTGAATGCTATTTAAGATGCAGGGTAAGGATCTAGCAAATAAATGGGTGACAAGTACTGTCTGTCCACCCTGCTCCTTCACTTTAGACACCACCTGGACCTGAAGATGAATTAAGTATTGGCTATTTCAGGCTTTGAGCAGTAAGGATTCCAGAGAGAATATTTTACATTTTGCTTGGGTACTTTTCAGATACGCAATTGTGCAATTTTGGCTCAGCACTTTGAATATTTGTTAGTTTATAATCTATTAAACACCTGCTATAAGCCAGGTCTATAACAGACAATGGAATTAGAAAACCCTACCTGCCCTTGGGCATTGGACAATTTAACGGGAGGTACAGAGATGAACACTGATCCTTTCATTACAGGATTTGCAAGTTATTTGAGAAGTAAGACCTGGTACCTTAGGATCCCTTAAAGAGTGTGAGGATTCCAGAAGGGAAGGCCTCTAGTATGAGGTAGATATGAAATAAGAATTCACCAGGTAATATGTGGAGAAAGGGAAGAAAACTTTTAGCTGAGGGAAGAGCATGGCAGAGGGACTAAGGAGAGCTTGGACCAGGTAAAGGGTTGCAAATCCTGCAGTTTAGTCATACTAAGCAGGAGAGTAATATGAGATGAGGCCAGGGAAATAGGCGGGTACCAGATCCTGCTGAGGAGTTAGGATTTTATCCTGAGGGTGATGGGCAGCCACTGAAGGGTTCTAATTGGAAGTGATGCAGTCAGATTGGCAGTTTGGAAAATCCTTTGCGACAGTCTAAGGAATGATAAATTGGAGGGAGATAATCTAGGAGGCTGGACAAGATTATTACGGGGCAATTATGGTTAGATGAAGAAATATGGAAGGGAATTGAATAAATGCAGGTTTAGCTGGGCACCATCAGGGCACATGCACGATTGTGAGATGGTGGAGCGTGGACGGCAGCTGCACATTGCATGCACAAAAATTTGCAGGAATTGCATTCACACCCTTCTTGAGGAGATGTGTCTGTATTCATAGATGTGATTTATTCTGTGCATCTTTTAAACATACTCCAGAGAACAGGTGTCAGTGTATAGTTCTATGCAGGGCTTGATAATTCATTGGTATTCCAAAAATTTCCATAAAATTGGGTTTGGGACAAAGAAATTAATGACAGTCTTCCTTCACCTTCTGGTCTATGCAGAACCTGGTCTGTGGGCTGAGTATATAAACAGAGATAAGGAAACCCCCAGTTAATGCTTGCTTTCTGATTCAGATTTTTTTACCATCTTTGCCTGAAACTGTGCCACTTAATAAGTACTAGAAAATTGGCAGTGGCTACATAGACATGGCATGAGTCCTATTGGGATTAACTGGGCTTGTCAATGGTCTACAGACCATTAATACAACTCAAAGCATTTTAGGTACGGCAGAACTTTGAGGGTTTCCCTTATTTATTAATGATTTGGTAAGGCTAGTAAAATCAGTGGTGGAGAGTAAGAGGATATAAATGCAAATGTTGACTAAAATATTTGGATCACCTGATTCCAGAATTTAAAATTTCTGCAGATATCCCAGTCTACTATGTCACATAATTAGTGATTACTGAATAAACAAAATCTTCTGCATGAAGCACTGTGCAGTGTCTGTATGTCATGTATATTTGTATACATGTGTACTTTCTCATTTAAGGCCTCATTTACCTCGAGGTAAAGCAGCCTCTAAAAGTTAGGGTCAGGATTCATCCCCAGATGTTCTGACATCAAATGCTATGCCCTGTCCTCTATCTTGTTCATTCCACCATGCCTGCTGTCTCTGGGATAGGCATCCATTTCCTTCTGTCAGAAGGGACCATTTTTATGCCAGGTGTAGCCTTTCAGGCATTTAGTCAATATTGTATATTGCTACTCAGGGGAACTTTCATCCAAACTGGTCTGAAAATGTCAAGTGTATTTGGTTGTTAGTCACATACGCATGGAAGCAAGCAAAGTTATAGTCATTCCCTCAATCGTGTGGAAGTAACAACTAATAACATAGCACACTTTGAGGTGAGCTCTTAATATATGCTAGATTTTGTGCTAAGCATGTTATGGTATTGAGTTTAGTCCTAGTCATCCCCAATATCTATGAGACAGGTCTACCCCAATTTTTGTAGATAAGAAAAGTGGATTGAGGATGTTGAGCAGTTCGTTCAGGGTTATTTGATGACTGAATTACAAGGCTGGGATTCAGACTCAGGTTCGCCTACAGAACTCAAGATTTTAAGCATCACACTAGAATGTCTTGTACTTAAAATGTGATTAGAGCTCTGTCACTCACTGTGGCTAGTCCATAAGCAGTGGTCCCTACAGAGATAAGAGAGAATGTAAATTCATAGCTCTGCTTCCTTTATTGGGAAAGCTACGCCATTAAACAAGAAGTCAGTCTACTGGAATCATTACTTTACGTTGTGGTCAAGCTGCTGATGATCTTGTTGCAGCCCAGTAGCAGAGTCACAGACAAGAGGCATGGGTTCATGGACCACATTTGACTAGCAAGGCCCAAGATCATTGTGTGGCTGCCAGATTCATCTGATAAGAATACCCCAAAGAAGTTGTCACAAAACACTTCATGGCCCCAAAATGCTTCATAGTTAAAAAAAAAACTCCACTAAGGAATACAATTTTCATAGGCATATTTGAATACTTTGAATAAGTTATATACATCTTTTTAAAATTTTTTTCATTAAATATTGTATTCCAAAATGAAGTTAACTTTTAATTTGGAGTTCTGAAGTAGAGTTCTACAATTATACTCTGATTTTAAATACTGTACTGAGGAGTTATGATGACTACATTATTCAGTGATTTGGGTGCTTGATACACTTAGACCTTGTTAACAGTTACCTTCATATCACTTTTAAAAGTGTGAATAAGGTGTTTCCTAGAATTCTATAGAAATATATACAAATCAAATTAAAATAATAGAAAAGAGGTAGAGAATCAAATGAATAATCACTCAATTCTTCATAACTGACATCTTTAATAAAGCTTTCATTGGATGTTACAAAGCTATTTTGAAAAGCGTGATTCCCAAGTGTAACACAGTTCTGAGGTCAACAGTGTTTTTGTCAAAGTCTTCGCTTGATACAAAGACATTTACCAGTAGTGTACGGGGGAAGCTTTATTTCTGACATCCCTAGGCGTCTTCTTTTTCTTTGTCTTTCCTTCATTCTTTCTTTCTTCCAATCTCTCATTCTCTCCCTCTCTCCCTCTCTTTCTCATTAAGTAAACGGATCCATTCAAAACAAAGTCCAGTGCCTTTCTCAATTCTAAGAAGGCAAAGAAACCATTATTTAGCTTAATATTTATTGTTTAGGTAGGAGCAACATCAAACTCAGTAGAGACATAGCTTTGATTTATCTGTGGGCACTTCACAGCATATCAAGATGTCTTACACAGTTTTGAAAACTGCCCCACACTGATGCCCTTGGTCTTAGAACATAATTTTGAAATTTTGAATGCAATTTTGAGCGAGAGCAATAATGTTTACTGAGTACCAATTATGCACAAGTAATTAGGAAAAGTCTTGGCCCTGTCTCTGAAAGATGGTAACTGAAAAAACTGTCACTTTTCCATTTAAGCTGTAATTCTGTTCAGAAGGTAAAGAGCAAATGTTGCGAATGTCACTTTTTTTTTTTTTCCTTCCCAAGAATCAATAGGCAATTACACTGACCCAGGAGGCAAAATAAATTCACCCTAATATGTGAGTTTACCATTCAGAGAACAGTACATACTTTCACACCCATTTAAACACATGCTGCTACAGTCATTTCTGTACTTGTGAGAAGGGCTTCCTTGTATATCATGAAAAAATATGAACGCTAACTGACAGGGTAAAGGATTGAAGGTGTTCACGTCATCTTTTCAAGAGATTATAAATTATTTTCAATGTCCTTTCAGGGCATGAGATTGAGGTTCACGGAGAAAATATTTTGGTTGGCGTCTGGCACACGGAATAATCTTAGCAATGCATCTTCAGTGATGATACTTCAGCCACGCATTATACAGACAACGATGCACTTTAGTTAAGTAGCTTAATAGCAATCATCCTTTCCATTTGTGTTGCCTTTTCTAGTTCTAGGGCAGGCTTATTACTCTCGTTTTACCACTGAGAAGACTGAAGCTGAGAGGGCTAAAAAGCTAGGAAGCACAGACTTGGAGTTGTCTGCCCAGATTCAAATCCTGACTCCCCAGCTGGTCAGATGTGTGTGATTTGTGGCGAGTTGCTTAACACCTTTTGCGTTGGTTTTCCGGTCAGTAAAGTGTGGTAATAGTACCCACCTTTGTGAGTTGTTGGGACATGCTGAGTATAGTATATTCAACAAGAAGACTTTAATAAACAGCTATACATTCTGAGACAAGAGGAGAGATGAAAATGTTTTGTACATGATACAATTAGCTAAAGAATCTTTTTTTATAAAGCTCTTTGTCATTCATACAGGAGGATGCTCAGGAAGCAAATGTTTTTCGCAGTTACATGAGCAGTGCAATGAATTTATTTCACTTTCTTCTCGAGGTATAATCAGTGAATCATTACCTCTTTTCACCAGAAATTTACCTTGGTTATTGTTTTCAACTGAATATTTGGTTTCTTAATACTCATCTGTTAAATTTGAATAAATTTGAATAATTGCAAAATGTCAGTTAAAATAAAAGGAGAAAATATTTAGATTTAATTGACTGTTACTTTCATTAAACTCCAGTGAAGGGAAGAATTGTTTATCACTTTTGCTATTATTGTCATTTTTATCGAATACTTTGGCCCTTTAAGTTAGGCAGTATTAGTTAGATGTACTGAAACAGGTGCTTTAGTATTAGCCAAACAACAAATAACAATTAAATTGTTATATAGTGTATTAAAAGTGTGCATGTTAAGACAAAAAGTCTCAAAGTTTGGGGAAAAAAAATAGTACTATAGCTCACTTTTAATAGGGGTCTTTATAACTGTCCTAGTTTACCCATTGGTCACCTACAAAATGTCAACCTCTCTATTAATTAAAACAGTAGGTCATGACCCTCTGCAAAAGACATCTTAATTTGCCTAAAAATATAATTTCTTTAGTGATATTTGATTTGAAAGATATTGCCTATTGAGTTTACAAGTAAATCCAAGTTATTGTAATATTGGATGTGGTTATCAAAGTACCCTCGCTGCCTCCCTCTCCCTTCCAGATGTTCTGATAATCCTCTCAGGGAGTGACCCGGTCACTTTCAGCTCACCACCAATCCTCTGTCTCAGCCTCATTAAGAATGTGAACATTTTAAAAGTGACTCTTTTCTATTCCAGTTTGCCCTGGAGGAATGCTCACTGTCCACTAGCCCTGGTCACTTCATTCCCACTTTTACCTGTGCTCTCTGCCTGGAATGTCCCACAACTACTTTTCAGGTGAGATATTTATGGATAAAAAAGCACCAGACCCACTTTCCTTGTGATTCTGAAAATCCATAAAACTCCATCAGTCTTTAAAATAGTAATAAATTCTGCCTGGGCAAGAATAACAATTTATATTTTAAATAAAGAAAAATGCTTGAAAACTTCTCTTCTATCTCCCTTTCCCTCTCCTCTCTCTTCCTCAGAATATATAGTTGTTTACTGCAGTCTTCTTGTTGTATACACAAAGAAGTATTTGGAGGTCCCCCTGATCTAAGCTAGTCTGATTTTTCTAGGGCATGTTCAGGTTTTATTTGTTTCAGGAAATACATGTACATTTTAGGTAATAAATAACTTTGTTAAATGAGTACATTGGGTCAGTTTGAGATTTTATGAGACATGAGCATGTAGGAAATCTGTTCTGAGAGTCTTTCATCACGTGCTTGCCAACGAGAATAAAGTGCCGACAGTGAACTAGACCGACACAGAGCTGAAGAAAGACACTAAAGTCACGTACACTCTGACCTCCACAGCAGAACTATCTTGAGGCATGTGATGAGCTTTATCTACCCAAAAGCCAAGGTTTATGAATTGTATTATCTACTTAAAACCCTTCCTCCTCATTCATCTTGAATCACACAGAACATTTTTTGTCCTTGAAGCCACATGCCTCAGTGTTCTCTAATTAAAGCACTTTATGGTGGGAGATTCTTTCCAGTAACAAGTACAGTGTCAAAGGGGCCATTACATCTCAGAATTGGGCAAAGCACGAATTGCCGTAGAGTCACGTTGCATTGATGGGGCCTGTAAAGTTAAAGCCTTCCTAGTAGAAAAGAAATAAAAACAAATAGGCTTCTCAGTGTTTACTTAAGATTTTGCTTCCTTGATGCTTTTCCAAGATGGGCACAAGGTTGATTTTTGTCAGTAGCTGTGCCACAAGTGACTGTCATGCAACAGACAGCTTCCTGAGAACTAACACAGGTGACCAGTCCAATATTTGCTTCATGATCCTCATAGAAAGACAGAGCAAGGACTGTTCAGCTCAACACACCTAGAGAAGGACCTCAATGCAATATAATATATGGCCCAGAAGATTATAGAAATTATTCCAGAAGATTATAGAAAATATCCTGGAGAATCCAGGCCCCGATCCTACTCTCACTTAGTAGGTTTTCCTGATTCATCTCATTCTCATCTACAATTTCAACTATCACCAGGCAGTAATATTTCTAAAAATAACCTGAAGCTTCCTGTCCTCCTATGGAATGTCACAGGGAGCTCAAACTTCAAATGATTGAAATGAATTTTAGGGTCTTTTCTTTAATCCCTCCAAGCCATCCTTTTCCTCCATTTATCTTTATTTCATTTAAAGATGCTACCAGTGCCCTCCCTCATGCTTTCATACCCAAACTGTCAGGGAGAGCTCACCAGTTCTACCTAACTTTATCTCTCAACTTAATTTTTCTCTAACCTCACTACCACGGCCATAATTCAGTCCTCACTATTTCCTGAGTTATTACAGTAACTTTGGACTAGTAATCTTGTTTTCAGCCTATTCAAATCCATTAGCATTAGTCAGAGTTCTCCAGAAAAATAGAACCAACAGGGGAGAGAAAGAGAGAGTTTTAAGAAATTAGCTCACATGATTATAGGGACTTAAGTCCAAAATTAGCAGGGCAGACTGGTGGGCTGGAGTGATGTTACAGTTTTGAGTCCAGAGGCAGCTTGGAGGCTAAATTCCTTTCTCTTCTCTGGACCTCAGTCTTTTCTCTTTAAGACCTTCAGCTACTTGGATAAGGCCCACCAATACTGTGGAGAATAATCTGCTTGACTCAAAGTCAACTAAGTTAAACGTTAATCACATCTAAAAAGTACAAAAATTAATGAATGTAATATATCCTATCAATAGGCTGAAGTAGAAGAATCATATTAATAAAAGCATTGATACTCATTCATGATAAAAATACTCAGCAAACTAGGCATAGAGAAAAACTACCTTAATAACCATTAAAAACCTACAACTAATATTAAACTTAATGGTGCAATTTTAGTTGGTTTTATTGTTTTTAAATGTTCTTCCAAAAATTCACTCATACTGCCCACAGTCATGTTGGATTATGCCCACCATCTCCTCATCCCCCTTGGTAAGCCTTAGAACAGCCCCTTCAAGTTGTCCACTGGGCCTCATCAATTAGAAAAGTTTCTTAAGGCTTCTGTGTTTCCCCAAATAACTGGCTCCTTAAGAAAGCTACAACTACAGGAATCCACAAAGCAGTCAATAAAATCTCCAAGACACCATGTTCTTAGGCAGAGTGGGGAAAGAAAGGGAGATACTTCTCATCTCTTCTGTCATGGAAAAAGTTAAAAGGGAAAATTTATTCATGGGATGTGACAGACTGTCAACTGAGAGAGTTAGACCCTAAACATGTACAGTATCCAGCTGAATGAAATATTTCAAAAGCACATCTTCTGACAAAGATGATATCTCCAAGATACCTTTGAGCAAGCACACAAACATCTAATTATTCAAAATCAATTATTCAACAACTGCTCCTATCTAGGCAATAGTGTAAAATACTCAGATGTAGAAAACAAACTTAGGAACATCTAAACATTTCTTTTATGTCAATGACATCACTATATCATTATATGGAGCAGCTCATGTTCAGTGTTCTTGGAAAATCATTGACCTCTTATCAGCTCATCATCATTAACACTTGCAATCTGTTTGTTTGATATAATACCCTCTACTACGAACTTTACCCTCCTTTGCCCCATTGAGTTATTCCAGTGGGGTTATAGCCACTGATCCTTTCCAGGCTGGCATAATTAGGTTCTTTATTTTCAAGGTCAAGTTATGTTTTTTTATGGAAGAACATGCAAAGTAAATGATTGAAGGCTGGACACAAGTCAGGGTGGAATCAAACTTCGTTCAGTTTTTCTGCTCCTTTACTATTAGTGCTTGCAGTCTTCACTAAATGTCATCAGAAGATACTTTAATACATACCAACCATCAACAGAACCTGTGGTCTCTATTCCTGAAATTGACTTTGGGCAAGTTGCAGTCTCTGCATTTGACTGCATTCCTTTTGAGGTAGAATTATACAATTGCAGCTCTCCTCATCACTCGGGATGCAGGAAAGATAAATGAGGTGATTTGTACATGATGTGCTGAGGTCTTTGAAAGAGGCGGTATCCCCTGGAGGTGACTTGGTGATAGTGGTGGTGTCATCTCTCATGCACTTCTCCATTAGCAGTCATGGTTTTTCTCTGATGGATTGATGCAGCACCGAAGCTAAGATCATCAGTGAGGTTTAGACAAGAGATCAAGAAACAACAGAATTAGACCAATTCACCATCTAGAAATCATAAGTGGTGGTGGGGGTCCTCTTTCTGAGGGAAGACACTAACCAATTACAAGCAGTTCTTAGAAGGCAATATGAAAGCTGCATTTAACATTCTCTTCCCCTCACCTACCCGCACGAGGCATCTTCCTTCTCTTTCACCTTTCATGTCAAGGGACATTAGTGAGGACCTGTGGATAAATTCAGAGGCAGGGAGGTTTCAATAGTTTGACACTACACCCACATTTGGAGTGGACACCGCGTTAGCCAGCACTAGCCCACCACTGGTTGGAGTCAGTATCTTTCCAGGTTAGGATGAGTTGCAAAGTGGCATACAAGTTCTCCCAAACACAACCAACCCAACAGGGCCCCAAATTGTATTTTACATTCACTCTTAGAAAGCCATAAAGCCATATTTCCAGGAAGTCCATGAATATCTAAACTCTTTAAATTAAATGACAAATGTGGATAACTGATGTGGTCCCTAGGACACAGATGATGAATGTGAACCCCTTCCCTTGCCATCTTCCATTATGCAATCTTTATTGTGTCTGATGGGCTGATGCACTGGGATGTGGGGACAGGAGGAGCACAGGGGTGGAATGAAAAGCCAGAAGAGTTGGGCAACGCAAAAGGTAATGAAGAGGATTCTTGAAAAGGAGTCACCAAATAGGGACCTAGGCCTTCAGGGGAGCTGCATGAAAACCTCGGGGTCCCAGAGCTTAGGGACATGAGAACTCTCACGTGGGCAACCCTCCTCAAATGGGACCATTGTGGTGTATTTCTAGAGAAAAGTCAGTGATTTCCAGCAATCCAGTCTTTCAGTGCCTTTAAGGTCAGGGGAGTATAAAAAGTACTGACTAGCTAAAATGCCAAGATTTCAATGCAGTGAATTGATTTGGGATGAACTTGTATATCTGAGGCCTTGGAGAACAAAAATATCTCAAATATGTCTTTAGGGAGAGTGGAAGTAGACTTCATCATCAAGTCACAGGAACAGATTCTTATTCCACAGCAAAATTCACAGTTTCTGAGAAATTTCTGCCAAAGGTAGCACTGAGAATTTCTATTTAAATGTTGGCCATATATCAGTGACTTGGCACTGCTTACTCTGAAATTGGTGTATCTTCCACTGCAATTGTACAGAGCAGAACCTGCCTACTGTGACCTCTGGGATGGATATTCGGCCATCACAGAATGAGCACCTACTTTGAGTTTAAGATCTGTCTCCTGTATTACATCTGACCATCATGCTGTCTCCCACATCAACCCTATGAAGTGTGGACTATTACCAGCCATGCATAGATGAGACCATTGAAGCTTAAAGAATTTAAATGACATACTTAACATCCCACATGACAATGTGGCAGACTTGGTCTAGGAACCAAGATTTCCTTTCTCAATGTTCTTTTTCTATACTGGATTCATCTCCATGACTGTTCTTTAAAAAAAAAAGAATTCAATATGTTGTCATGCTCAGCAAATACAGAAAAGTGAAAAGCAGTATTAAAAATTCATGGTTATCAGAATTTTGAATTTTGGAGTTATAGCTGCCAAGACATTTCCTCCAATCATGGAAAAATAGTAAAAAGGAAAAGAAGAAAAAAGGGACAACCCAGCATTGGGACACCTTCTGCATATTATCTGTTTAACAGCTCATTAAGCAGATGCCATTGAAAATGTAATTTTCAGTTTTAGTTGTTCTTGGAAAAAACCTAGCCTGCTTCACGCTCTGGCCTCTTACTTGTCTCCTTTGTGCTGACTGTGTTTCCACATCCCCCTCCAAAGGCAGTCTCAGCTCACTGAGCTGTGTTGCAGAATGGAAGGGGGAAAACTCAGCTGCCCATGTGAAATGCTTTATATTTTTGTCAGTAAAGGAGATCACTGGGATTAAGTATAAGAAAATGCCCCCAAAGCTAGAATGAGGATTCAGTACTACCCCTCATTATTTTATAGTCATTTTTTAATATACCTAGAAGGAAAATATAAAGTTTCTCTCTTTAGGTGAGAAAATAAACACTCAGAAACAGCCAGAACCATTCAGGAGAAGAAATTATGGGAAAAGTGGTTATAGCTTAGCTAAGTTGTCAAAATAAAACCACTATAATACTATTAAATGAAATATTCAATCCTCATCAACAAAAATGTATCTTTCCCTCTATTTTCGAGAAAAGAGTTAAGATGGATAGTAGTAACTTCTCCAGTAAAATCATTTTTGCCACTTTGTCTTTTTATCCATCTCCAGGGAATATGAACAATCTTAAATTGTAAAAGTCATGAACTCCAATCTGTCCATTTTTTCCAATGAAGATACTGGGTCCAGAGAGTTGATATGAGTTACCCGAGGGCAGTTATTAACGTATTATTGCTAAGCTGAAAATCCTGGTCTCTTTTTTCCTAGACTTCTCTTCTCCCTGCCAATCTACTTTATTACTTCTGTCAAATTTAAGTTCAGTTCTGTTTAAGGAAGTGTTCTATAATTCTGATCCTTGATCACTGTTGTCCTATATTGCTTTAAACCTTTAGGGATTATGGTTATAAATGCTTAAAAACAGATGTTAAACAAATCTACTTCAATAAGTAGCTCTGCTTTTTTAAAAGCATAAATGTTGTTCCTTGCAAACATCAAATCTTTTTTACTACCAATACTTTGTAATAATAATTACATTTTCTTTGGCAAAAGGACAGGCTAACAGAATTCTATACAGTAATTGGGGAAATGGAAATTTTTTATTGGAAAATTTTTCCATATGCAAGATATAAATACTTAGGTGTATTTTCCCTATGATGCAGGGTGACTGATAACCCTGTTGATATTAAGATTTTTGTTACATTTCACTGCCCAATGAGTTGATCACATGTTAGGTTTATTTTGGCAGGTTATTTCTGTTTAAATAAATAAGAGTTTTCAGCTTGCCTGAAACATTATTTCATGTTAAATTAAGGGAATGCAAAGCTTTAATCTTACAGACAAATAATACAGAAATAATAGTCTCTATATATAGTATAAGGGTCAGTCAAAATATCTAACAATTGAATAAGAACAAACAGTTATTGTATTTGTTACAGTGGAGAATGGCAAGACAGATTAATAAAGCCACATTGTATTTTGCTATAGGTATAGTAGATATGAACTAAGCTAAGGGTGCTGTAGGGTGTTTAACGGTGTCACAGGAAACATCATGGTGCTACACAATGCATTCTGTGAAGGAACAGAATCTCAAGGCAACTAGTGAGAAAGAACATAGAAGACCAAGAAAGCACAGTATTTATGCTTCTATGATATATAAGTTCAAGGAAAGATAAAAAAAAATCCCATTCTTAAGATAAGCAAGTAGAGAAAGATACTGTATTTTGCAGAACATGTTGAAGGTAAGCACAGTCTCTGTGAAACCTATTTATAAAAAGTATTTTGAGTGTGTGCTGAACTAAAGACCTAAAGCAATTTGCAAATAGCAATAGAGATCCTGAAATGAGCCAGATGCATTCCATCAGAGAACCATATCTGCCAGGAAACCTCCAGGGCTCATCCAGAAGAAGGTCAACAGAACTGGATAGGACACCACACTCAATTCAGAAGTCACATCCATCAGTTCTTCTCAGCTTGCAGCCTGAGATTCTAGGGCTGCCAGTAGAAGCATAGTCATTCAAAAATAATGAGTCTGTACGTGTGACCCAGTGGGCTCTGGGACCAAATTCCTAATTCTGTGAATTGACCTAGAGATCCCAAGGAAAATCTGCTTCCCATCCTGCCCAAACTTTATCTCCTCCTTCTTCCTACTCCCACCTGTAAAACATTCTTCCTCCATAGTAATAGATAGCATTTGTCTTGTGCCTTGTGCTTTACGAAGAGGATTATCTTCATTTCCTATGAGGAAACCAATCATCAGAGGAGTCAGTGATGTGTGTGACATTACACAGAAGCAGGTAGCAAAACAGGGGTGTTTCACTCCATCTGGCTGCCTCTCAAATCTATCTGTCTACCTCATCATTCTGTGTCATGGCTTTCTTCTTTATATTTTTTTGTGAGGTATTTATTTTAAACTTCACAAATAATCCATGCTTAAGAGTGATGAAAATCAAGCCCCAATCTCCCTGGCTCCTCCCTTTTACTCCTCCTCTCCTTAGCTCCACCAACCAGGGTTACACAGAGCTCGTCACTATTCACAATTGAGGGTTTACCCTTCTGTATTTTTCTCTATGCATAAAAAGATGTAGACAAACACATTCTTCATTCTTTATATTTTTATTGAAGTATAGTAGGTTTACAATGTTGTGTTAATTTCTGGTGTAAAGCATAGTGTTTCATTTATACGCATAGACATATTCCTTTTCATATTTTTCATTATAGGCTATTACAAGGTATTGAATATAGTTCCCTGTGCTATACAGTAGGACCTTGTTTTTATTATAATCTATTTTATGTACAGTAGTTAGTATCTGCAAGTCCTAAACTCCCAGTTTATCCCTCCCCCATAACCATATATATGAGTATTTTTTCTATTTAAAAATAGATCATTACATATATTATCCTCAACTTGATCTTTTCGTCTAGTTTACATGGATATCTCTCCAGGTAAATGCTTATAGAACTAACTTATTCTTTTCATGGTTACATCATTTCTCATTCATTAGAAATTATGAATCATTAGATTCATTAGAATTAAAAATGTTCAAATCGATCAACCATTGATGAGAAACTGCATTTTTCCTATTCTTTCTTGATTTGTCTGGTTGCTTTTGGCCACTATATATAATGCTAAAATTAACATGTTTGTACATGTATTCTAGTGCTTTTCTTTCTGTAGAAGAGAGTCCCCAAAGCCAAAGTATACTAATATACTTATTTAATAGAAACTTCCAGTTAATCTTCCAAAAGTTTTGCAGTGATTCATTTCCACATCAACCATGTATCAGAGTACCCATTTTCCCTTTACCATCATCAGCACTGACTATTGTCAATTTTTAGTTTTACAAAGCTGAGGGTAGAAATGGCCTTCATTTTTTGCAAAACTATTTTAAGTTTCAGCCCAAGAGTGACCTCCACAGCAAATTCTTGTTTTGCAATCAGGAAAAAAATTCTGTGTATACATAGGTGTATTTGTATGCTTTCCAAAAGATAAATGGAATGACAGTGTTGAAAGGTAAAGGAGACAAGCGGCTATTTAAACCTGAGAAAGCAATACATGTGATGATGGAGCTTTAATCTCTAGACATTGAACAGCTAGAGGTTGGCACTGAGTCCTTGTCAATGAACTCAGGAAGGTAATACCTGACTCTTACTACTAAAAAGAGAGTAGGATGATCAGTAAGGTCATATCTTAGCACATTTAAACATCCCTGGGAAGTGATGCTTTGGAAACACTGGATGTTTTATATTTGTCCCATAGATTACATAATGCAATTTCAAAGTATGCAGTACCTATTTTCCAAGGGACTCTAAAAATTGCACTTTGTACATAGAAAGAACCTCATTTAAAAAATCCATTGCACCTATTATATAAGATGTGTATCATAACTAGATGCTTTTCAGCTTCATTCTCATTGCAGGGAGCTGCTGACATCCTCCCTCTAATTCATTTCTAATTCTATTGATGCTCTTAAGGAGATGATGTGTTCTAGAGTCCTTGAGGCCAAAAAGAAAAAAAAAAGTGTTAAAAAGAGGTTCAGGAAATTCAAATGGTGATAACACAGGGAAATATATACAAGATCTTGTGTTAGCTCACAGTGAAAAAAAAATGTGACAATGAATATATGTATGTTCATGTATAGCTGAAAAATTGTGCTATACACTGGAATTTGACACAACATTGTAAAATGACTGTAACTCAATAAAAAATGTTAAAAAAAAAAAAAAAAGAAATTCAAATGGTGGGTTTTCCATGGGAATATAGAGCTGCCTGGTTTGGTGTAAAAATTCCCCTCAGATCAGGAGGGTCAACGAGAGTATTTCTAATTGTGCTGAATAATGCAAATAGCTTTTGAACAATTCTGAACAAGTAAGCTGAGATGTGGCTAGTTTCACATAAAGGGCAGTGTGATTGGTTTCTACAGAAGGAGTAGGCATTTATTCCCTGGGAGCAATTATGAAATATGTCACTTCAAATCTTCAGCCTGAGCTGGGATGCTCACATGAGGATTGTCCTGAGAGTTAGGCTAGTCTCCACAATGTCAAAATTACCAATAGTCCTTCCAAATGGTTCAATAAAAATGACTCTGAAGTAAGTTGTTTGGTTTCCTGGAGACCTGCTTAAGTCACACTTAACTATTTACCATTTAATGAGTGTTCTAGGAAAACAAAACAAAACAAATAATACCGCAAATGAAATGTGATTGCCAGTGATACCTCTCAAACTCTACAATCTGTTTCATTATGTTTATGCATATTCTGGTACGGGGAAGAATATCTGTATTTGCCTCTGTTAAGTGTGCATCAGACAATTATCTCATCAAACTGCATCTGGTGGGCGGTTAAAAGGAAAAGGACTAATCTCAAGAAAGATGAAAGTAGAGGGGTTTTGCGCCCCTTGATGGAATGTCACAGGCAGGATCAACAAGGCGAGTTTGGGAGGCAGACGGATGTGAATTAGAACCCGAGGTCACTGGCTAGGAGAGTTAGGAGCAAGATTTAATTTGTACAAGCCTCCATTCCTTCCTGAGCCTCTGTAGCTCCTCTGACATGCTTTAAAGGCTTTGCAGTGCCTCCTCCCTGGGCCTGGAGCTCTTTCTGCAAGGATCCACATCACTAATTCCCCCACCTCATGCAAGTTTTTGCTCAAATGTAGTCTTAATAAGGCCTACCCCGTTCACATTATTTAAAGGCAACCCACACCTGACCAGGAACTCTGGGTTTCCCTGTTTTTATTTTTCCACGTTGCTTATCACCTTCTAAGATATTTTATCATAGCTTTATTTCACTTTAATATTTATCAGCTGTTTCTCTCCCTCCAGAATATAATCTCAGTGCGAGAAAATTGTAGTATGATTCATTCCTCATGTATCTCAATACCTAGAACAGTGCCTGGAAAAAAGAGAGGGCTCAAAAAAATCTTTGGTGAATGATAAACATTTGCTAGAGTTTCTAGTACATAATAGACTCTCAGATATATTGCTTCCATTTCCTTACCTTCCTTTCAAGCAGCTAAATCTAAATATGGATTCTTGCCTAAGCCTTTTCTCACTATTATAAGGTCATGTGCATATGACTAATGCAATTGAGTTCTGAATATTTCTGCTATTGAAGAGGTACAGTTATATGTAAGACTTTAAAAAAAATAAAAAATAGTACTATCTATAATAAGGATTTGGAAATAACAATCTCCTCAATGGAATAAATAATCTTTCCTTTTAAAAAATGCCTAGAGAGGGAAATTCCATCATCCCCCTCAAGTATTTAGACCCTCCAGTGTCTACTTACCATTTATTTTATGTCAACTTTTTAAATCTTGTTTTCATTTACTGTATTTTTGCCTGATTGACACCTGATACCCTTGGAGAAATCATGCATATCCAAAATCAATTGTCTTGTCTAGTCGTACTGTAGAAAAAGTCCTTTTAGTCCAACTTTGCTTTTGACCTCTGTAAGGGAGCTTCTTCTTTCATTTAAGTCCAGAGGTTGACATGTTCCAAACCTCCTCTTAGAATTAGGTATTTGTCACAAGTTGAGTTCTCCAGGCAGCAGACACAAAGATGGAGTTAACACAGGACAGCAAAAGGTTTACTAGGTAGTAACACCTGGGAAAGGATGAGGGGCTGAAGCAAGATGAGCAGAGGGAGCTGTCAGGCTGGAATGAACCTAAGAAAGCCTCTTCCACTGTGGGCTGTGGAACAGAGATCACTCGTTAGAGGAGTTCTACTTTGGGCAGGATGGGTGGGCCCTTCTACCACTGCCTGACTGGGTCATTAGCTAGAAGGTCACTCCAAGAAGGGCAGTGTCTCAGCTCTAAACCTGACAAGGATCCAAAAGGCACTAACATCAGGACGCTGCCAGCTAACCATTCCTGCGCTAAGCAGCTGTCCCATCTTAAGGGGGATCTGAGCCAGGCATTTCCCTGCCTCCATCTCCTGTATCGGAGTGCATGCAGCCATGGCCTTGCACGTGTCTCCTCAGCAGTCACCCTCCCCATGCACACCGCCAGCGTCCTGGTACAGACACCTGCGACACGTCAGTGCAGGATTTCTCTTGTACTGTGTGCTTGGCCAGTGTGCACAGCAGTCCAGAGGTGCTGTCTCAAGAAGAACTCTCAGCCAATGAACAAAAGGAATTGGAGGAAAATATAATCCATTCACCTCTCTCCTTATGTGGGACAGATTCTACACAGGGTCCCAGAGGTCCCCAAAGGGATCGGGCCCCAGCTGTCTGCAGCGTTAACCTGCTCATTACTGCACTCTGTATTGACTTCTTGCCCTTTCCTGTCTCATTTCTCCATCCCTCTATTTGGCATCACTCTAAGTAAACTGCTTAGACTCAAGTCCTGATCTCAGCATCTGCTTTCTCAGGGAACAGTCTAGATAGGTACCCAGCTCTGTATGTGGTTTCTAGCACTCTGCCCACTGATGAAAGGTGAGACTGGGAGTCAGGAAACCTGAGAGATGTTGAATAATCAGTCCTAACAATCCCAGGTTCTTGCCTGAATTACAAATCTCTGATTTTGGATCCCTGACCTATAGCCCTGTGTCTGACTGTGATAAATCCCAAATGGAGCAGATCCCAGCTATCTCTAGCCAGGCTCACTGGGGGTCTGCCTACCACTGCCTCGTTAATTAATGACTTAGACCGTAGAATGACTTCCTTACGGGGATCTCAGGACCTTATGCAAAAAGGGAACCATGCACAAAATTGCAAACGAAGCATCACTCACTTTACTAGAATAAAGAAGGCTCATATCTCTCCTCATCTCAAGGGCACTACCCACTTGTGCAGGCCATTGATGCTGCTCCTTGGTCTGGGCAGAGAGAATGTAAATATCCTCTGGTATAAGAAATATTAAGCCAGAGCCTGCTCTGTGGACAAGCTCTGCTTTGGTAAGCAATATTCATGGAAGATAGACTTCTGCGTAGAAAAGTTAAACTCAGCCTTTGGCAGTTGCATTATATCCAAAGCTGTCTCTAATCACTTGGCAGCAAAAAATGATTCTAAAATTTGACCACAGCTTTCAGAAAAAGCAGGGTTTATTTGCAGAAGTATCCAAATAGCAATCTAGACATAGCACCCATTTCACTGACATGGTCATAGATCCTATCACTGAAGTGTAGCTGTGGCCCAAGTTTTCCCCTTCATTAGAGCTTTAGTTTTAATGATAATGCCATCTACTTATACAGAACCTGAGAGTTCGCTACATGCTCTCACATGCATTACTTCTGTTTTATTAGGTAAGCATGCCAAGGACAATTTTCACCATTTCAATGATCAAGAAAATAAGGATTACGTTACTTAAATAACTTACCTCCAAATCGCAGTTATTAGAGGGCAATGCTAGGATTTAAACCTGCATTTAAGTAACTTTAAAATTCACTTTATAGAAAACTCAGGTCCAAGTTTCCAAAACTAACTCACAGCAGAGGCCAGGCAAGAAATCAGGATTTTTAATCTTTAAGGATAATCTGTATTACATAGCAGACTTTCAGTTTATTTCTATACACTTAAGTTTGGCAATATAAAGTTTTGAGTTTCCTTAGATGAGAAACTAGTCATCAATGTAGTGTTTACAGAATTCACTTAAAATATGGAAGAGAAATACAACAATAAAGTCCTCAGGAGACATAACTGGGCAATTTCAATGTGATAACTGTTGAGAGATGTTCCTAACATGGAGAAGGGGAACTTCTTAGTGTATCACAGCTTGATGAAAATATCCTAAAAGAGCATCAAACCTCTTTCCATGAAAGTCACTGCCCACAAAGCAACCTGCCCTCATCAAATAGGCTTTCCAGGGCTTCACTGCAGAGAAGCAGATCCTAAAGGATTAAAAAAGAATCTCTTTCTGTGCACCTTTTTATTTTTTCTGTGTTGACAGTTTTCAATAAGGAACTCTCTATGTGAACAAATCAAAGGCATGGCCTCCACAAGGGACTTGATCCACACAAAATAAAATGCCCATGATAGAATGGTAGTTATGACAGACACTGAACCTGTGAAATAGTATGCTTTTGTTTCTGTGATGTCTCCCCCAGATGAAAATTGTCTGATTAAGTCTGCTGGGATCCATGGGGACACTGTAGCTCTTCTAAAGCAGGCCAATCCTACCCCCCCACCTTCCTTCCCCTAGCTAGTTTTTATTTTCAAAATCTAAACAATGTTTTTTGCTGATTTTAGGCACACATTGGTTGATATAGCTGTTCTTCTGTTTTGAATGAGAATCCATTAACTGTCCACTTCATTTGCCAGTAAAAATGTTCCGAGAGACTAAAACAATTTGTGATCAATTTTCTACAGCAGAGTCAATGGTGATGGAAACTAAACTGCCAGACTACCAGAGGAAAGAGTTTTTAACTGTTTCATTCAGGTTCTAACATGTTATAGGAAACAATGAAGAATCAGCAGAAGCTGTATTTAGCCCAACAGGAAAAAACACCAATATTTGGACTTCTTGTCAGATTCAATTTTAGTTTCCTAACACGTGGACCATTTTACTTTATTTCTCAGATCTCAGCAGAGACAAGCAATTACTTTAGTCAAAAGTTGTTTTTGTGAAAGGTTATTTTGATGATCCTGGTGAAAACATTAAAAATAGTCTTGCTTTCAGAACTGGAAAAGGAAAAGGGCATTATCAAATTTAGAAAACAGTTGCATTACTGAATCAGGATTTCAATTACAATGTTCGACCTTTTGGAAATTCTAGATAAAAATTCCACTTTGAAAAGAAAAACAAAGAACAACTCAAAATGGACAATGAACATACACTCCTCATGACGTTAAGGAAGAAAAGTATTGGCTCACCACTTTTTAATGACACTTCCCTATTTAAGATGTCCATGAATTTAGCAGATCTTATATTATTGGAGCATCTATTGGAGTCTCAGTAACATGGGTGAAATCCATCTGCTGACCTACCTCACTTCTCTGACTACTGAGGTTTCTACTCCTCCAACTGAAGTGTAAGTGACCAATAAGGGACGCAACAGAAATTAAATAAAAACTTAGATTAACTCAAACTTGTGCTCAAATATTTGTAGCAGCTCTATCCACAAATGTCCTTGAACAGGGGAATGGATAAACAAACTGTGGTACACAGACTACTCAGCAATAAAAAGGAAAAATATATTGTCACACACAATAGCATGGATGTATCTCATAGTCATTATACTGAGTGAAAGTAGTTGATCTCAAAAGATGATAGGATTTCACTTTTGACATTGTCAAAAGGTCAAACTATTATGGAAGAAAACAGATCAGAGGTTGTGAGGAGTTTGGGTTGGAGAAGGGTTTGATTGCAAAGGGGCAGCATGCAGGAGGTGGATTTTTTGTGACATATCTCTCTTCTGATGTGGTGGTTACACAAATATATATGTGTATCAATACCAGTAAAACTGTAACAAAGTGAAGCAGTCCCATTTTACTCTGATAATTTAAAAATACAATTTGTTATAAAAGAATAATAAATACTTTAGATTATTGTACTACTTTTCCTTTTTCTGGAATCCCATAGGAAGAATTCTCTGCTATTGACAGCCAACAAAATTCTTTTTCTGCAATATCTTGGACCTTCCCATTGCTAAAATTGGCTTATCTTTCTTAAGGTAAAATCTGGTGATGATGATGATGATGCTAATGTTGCCATTATTAAGTATTCAATCGGGTCTAGGGATTATTCTAGACACTTTAGAGGCATTTCCACATTGCATATTCATAACAGCCTTGAGGAGGTAGGTCTCATGATCTCCACTGTATAGTGGAAAAAACCAAAGCATGGAAATGTTAAACCATTTGCCCAAGATCACTCACTCAGTTAATAAGTGGCTCACTGGATGTTCAAATTGAGGCAGTCTGGCTACAGACTCTGTGCCCTCAAACATGATAACTGTATTACTTCTTAATAAATTCTACTGGATGAACCTTTACAAATAGAGTAGTCAAACCACTTGGCTCTATATCTCCAAACTCTTGAAAAGGCAGAATGGATATAAGATCAACTAAGTCTTCTCCTCACCTCTTCAGCCCCACTGTAGTCTTTCTTCTCCTGAAGATGTATTACTAGAGCTCAAACATTTTAATAGTTGGTGGTTGACTATTTGAGTATAGTCTCTGAATCTAAAAAAAGAGATGATCTGCCATCTTCCTGCTGGCAACGTAGGTTAGACCTTAAAGCACCTGGCTCTGGGGACTGGCAAATATTTTGCTGTTAGTGTCAGATCGTTTTGTGAAGGCAGCAGTTAGATTCTTTGTCTCAGTCTGCATTCCATCTTGTGCTGCCTCCTAGTTCATTTTATTATTTATTTTTTGCATACATTAAACTTAGTTTTGTAGAATTCTGTAAGTTGTGACCAATGGTTAGTGTCATGTATCCTCAATTATAATACTCTACAGGATCATTCCAGTTCTAAAATGTCTTCTGTGCTCCCTCCTTTAATACTCCTCCAAACCCTTGTCAACTAATCATCTGGTTGCAGTCTCTCTAGTTTTCTTTTCCAGAATGCCGTATAAATGGTGCCATACTGCATTTGTCTTACTCCACCAAGCTCTCTCAAACTGGCTTCCTGTACTTAGCAATTGGCATTTCAAATTCATTCATGTTTTTGTGTGGATTAATAGATTGATGTGTCCACACTTCACAGGAATCTAAAGGAACACAGTTAGCTTGTCCATTCACCTATTAAAGGACATCTTGATTGTTTCCAGCTGTGGTTATAAATAAAGTTGTGAGAGTTTTTATATATATATAAACTATACCAACACACATTGTGAGAGGTTTATGTAAATAGAACTTGTTCCAAGCAGGCAGAGTTAACTAGTATTTTCTTTTTATCTTTTGGATAAACACAAGATGATTCAGTTTTGGATCTGATCAATTTCTACCTGCCCATTATTACCAGTAAGTATGAAACTGAAGTAGGATGTTTACCAACTAAAGACAAAACACAACATTAGAGAAAAAAAAGTATCATTCATTTTAGATACTGAAATTCTCTCCCTTAATTTTTTGGTTGATAAATTATTTGCATCTGACCATTATTTAATAGGTCAAACACTATTCTCACCTTGCTTAAAATTCCAAAAACAATAGAGAGGAGTACAAAGAATAAACTCATTTACAAGAATCAATCTGTCATTCTATCCTAGAGAGAAAAGAATTCACAGTTGCACATTTCCACCACAATGACGTATAGCTGGGGTCTCACTCTGGGTCCAACAAAAAGAAGCCAAGCAGCTCATCTGAAATAATACAGAAAGGCCTGAGCGATGATAGGAGTTTGAACTGCAGGATGTGGTAGTAAACCATGGAGGCAGGAAGGATAAAGGAACAGGCGTCACAGAGACAGACAATAGGAAAAGACCAGAGGCCAGGGGGTGGCAGCTGGATGAGAAATGGGCAAGACCGGACAAGGATGCCACAGAACAGGCTCGGGGACTGAAGGGTCCACATGGTGGACATTAGTGGTGAGATTCCAGCCCCCACCTTTATAGGTGGAGAAACTACAGACTGAGTGTTAGCTATCTGATCACTTGAGCCACTAGATGCTTGGTTTAGTTTATTCCCTAAGCTATGGAGGGAAATCCTAAGGGGTTTGGTTGCCTCATGTATGTGGGGCTGATAAAGGTGGGAGAGACTCACCCTTCCCACCAGCCCTGAAGAACAGAACAATAGAGACACACTTGAGAAAACCAGTGTTTATGTCACGCCCCTGACTACAGTGCTCCACTGGCTTTTCAGCACACTCAGGGGAAGACCCAATAAAACAGACCAATCAAGCTGGCCATGATCAGAAATGAAAAACAGCGTATTGTACAAAGGCCTTTCTAAAAAGACAAGAAACAGAAGGTAGAAACAATTGCCTTTGACAAGCCTACTTCTGATTTTTCAATTGTGGTATTCTGGGATAGTATAGGAGTTGCAGCTTCCTGGATCAAAGCTGAAATATCAAAATGATTAGCCTACTATAGGAACTTGATTTTATAATGTTTACTTATCAGGATTCTCAAAGGAGGAAACATTTTCACCTAAATGCTTCTACTAACAGCTCCCAGATTTTGTCATTTTATCAGAAATAGATTTCTGCCAACAGTGTGATACATTTTCATTTCTTTTTTAATTTAGCCTTTCGAATGTATGAATATTTTTCCTAGAGCATTGACAAGGAATGTTGACTCAAGAATCCAGTTCCTGCTTATTGATCCTTATTTTGTAGACTACCACAGACCTCTTTCCTAACGTCGTTAAAGCCTGAGCCAGCGGAATGATTCTGAGTCCGCTTGGCCCTCTATAGAGCTTTGACTATTGAAACCCACTTTGCAAAATGGGGATTATTTTCTCATGCTGTGTCTGGCCAACACTATGGGACTCCTCCACTTCCTCCTGGACCCACATCAAACCCTAGTGAAGCTGTAAACATAAGCCACGGAGTGTTAGCATGCTCCACGTGGTCTAAAACACTCTCTGATCCCCACAAAAGCACAGGCAGGAAGGCAGGTTCACCTTTGTGATTCACAGAGGGCCCCAGAATAGTCCCAGCTTCTCTGGAGAATGTATTTTCCTTCTCAAATCTATCCTAACTCCTTTGAGTTCATATTCTGCCATGAGCCAACAGAAATAAATTCATAATGTGATGAAGGCTGACTCAGAAAGGAAGCCTCCCACACTCACTCACTATTGGTGGGAAGAGAAACCTATATATCCTTTCTTGAGGGCAATTGCATAACATACGTCAAAAGCCCTTAAAATAGCATATTTTTACCAGAGTCTCACTTCTAGGGATATGTCTGAAGGAGATAATCGGACAGTTGAAAAGGTATCTCTTTCAGGAGTTTCATCCCCATGTTATTTATAATAACATAAAAAATTTCAACTAAATGTCCAACAATAAGAGATTTCTTAAATAAATGGTGATGGACTCCTGCAACAGGTACTCTGTAGCCAGTAAACTCTTGGTGCAGCTCTGTTTTTCTTGACATGTGAAGATGCTCATAATATACCATCAAATTTAAAAGATGATTAAGTAGAAATGAGTCTGTTTCCATTAAAGGTTTTTAATTAAGTAAACATGATGTAATTGCATAGGAAAAGTTTAAAAGGGTTAAATGTACCAAAATGTTACAGGTAGCAAAATATGGTTATCATTGGGATTATGGATTTGTTTTTTTCTTTTTATAATAAAAATGTTTACATTCTGTGATAAGGAAAATACTGGCTCTATTTTGAAGGAAAATAATGGAGAAAGATAAGAAAGATGGCTGTTTTCCCCTGCACTTTCAGACCTCTGATTCACAATGGGAGTAGTTTCCTACTTAGCAGCTAAGACGAAAATGGCTTCTGCCATTTCCTGTCAATCAGATGGCTATTGGAAGCCTTGGAAATGGTCAGGCCTTGAGCCAAAAGGTGCTAGTAATTTGATACGGAGTTGGAGAAAATCTGGATGAGTAAATGGCTCATTAGGGGCTTGGATGATTTATGCTTATTCTGAAATCTGTTGCTTAGAGCCAGGAGTAGTTAGTGGGTATGGGGTGATACGGGGGTGGAGAGGGTCCTGGGTGAATGAATGCCACTGGAGATGGCTTCTGAGGAAGGCTGGGTGCTGGTGGGCCATTGGGCCCCCAAGGACGCTTGCTTCTACATTCCGCCAGTTCCTCAGAGATCCTTAAGGAACTGCTTCCTCACATGAGACCTCACGGTGCCCAGGTGTGTCCTACTGTACACGATACATACATGACACCTGTGTGTACATGCACACTCATATGGAACTTCAGTTATCAATTGTGTGTAATACCAATCATGTGTCATCTGTGTCTATTAGATATGGGATAATAAGATAGAATACTTTTTCTTGAATAAAAGTCCTTTGCATGCATCAAGGTAGATTAGTGATTATTTCAAACCTATTTAGTCAAATATAAGACTAAAATGAGTACAGTTTTAGCTATGTAATTTGCCCTGGTGTATTTTAATTCTAGCATTGCTTCAGAGATACTGGTGGAAAATTTTAAGCAGGAAAATTAGTAATATACCTACAAAAGAAATCTATTGACTTTCAAAACATTTGAAGAGTCATCCCATGAAGTCCACTCTAGTTATTTAATATGGGTCAAATTCAGCCTAGGAATAGCTGTCTCGGGTTTTATTTTGTTTTTGTTTTTTCTGATAGTAAAGCTCATAAAGAATAAGTCTTTTGAAAATGTTAACTTGGCAGGTATTTTTGCCCTCAAAGATACAAAACTTAATGTTCTTAAATATAGTAAGTATTTTTACAGCAGTATATAACTTAAGATTAAATAATTCTCCACTTTCACCACAAACCCTAAGAGCAATATATGAGGCTGAAACATGAACATGCCAATATTCAACTCAAACAACTGACGAAATCGTAACTTTTTGGCAAAATAAGTCAACGTTTGTCTTAAAAAGATCTTTGAAGGGAACTTAACATAGCCAGAATCACTTTTAGTTAGAACATGATACTTTACACTACATTCACACCCTGTCTTTTAAACCACTTACCAAAGAATCCAATCTATTTCATAACTTCAGTGTCAAGTGTGAGTATGTTTGGGTTGGGGGAAAGAGTGGGGACACCGCTGGTCCTATAGTCGAGATTACTTCTGTGTTAACAAGAAGGCAGAATAATGCCTGCTAAGGTAGGAGAGACATTTGAATGTGACTTTACCTCCACAATTGGCATTGTAAAATGGCATCCATTTTGCCTACAGAACCATGCCTAGGGAAGCATGACCTGGGGCAAATTCCACAATTCCACATGAGGTTCTCACAGCCTCTCCTTGCATGGGCAGTAACAACATTCTCCCCTCACCCCTGCACCGCACACACATACCCACACATCACAGGGTAATAGACTAAACCTTCACACAACCCATTAGTGTGTGAATCCATAGTTCTAAAAGGAAAGTTGGGTTGTACTCTTAATCTACTCATCAACACACATTCTTTGTGGAAAAGCTTATTTCTACTTTGTATAGTCTGTATTATAAGTATATATTCTATATTATAATTCATTTTTGGGGCAGGGAGGTAATTAGGCTTATTTATTTATTTTTAGAGGAGGTATTGGGGATTGAACCTAGCACCTTGTGCATGCTAAGCATGCACTCTACCACTTAAGTGATATCCTCCCCCTACTATATTATAATTCTTTATAACTCACTGTACTGTCTTGATCCATAATGAAATTTCAGAATATGGCTTACAAATAACTGAAAATATTAAATCGTGTGGAATAATGTCATTGGAACTAAGAAACTGGACAGCAAACCATCTTTCAGCTTCAACTCTCTACATCTTCTGGCTTTCAATTTATTTATAAAACATTTTTCATTCCAATGTCAGGTTTTCTTGGATTTCAGTTAGAATCCAGTTCATGGTGACTTCAGTTTTCAAGCATGTCGGGTCAACTCTGGACAGGGAAACCAGCTACAACAGCTGCAGCTTCTGTTTCTCTTTAGAAATAAAAGATGAGTACCTTGTTGTGTGGCTCATCTTCTGCTTGGTGCAGAAGGAAGGTCATCCAAACTCCACAGTTCTTTCATTGTAGCTACCATCACAGAGTGTGCTAGGCCACGAGTGACAGACTTCTAACCATCTCCAGAAACAAACTTGTTGCCTAGACTGCGATTCTGTTGAATTCAGTCCAGTTACCCAGGTGAGGAAATAGCATCATGACTGTGCTTCAGATCCATCCACAGCTACTCGCCCAAGTCAGATAGGAGGTTCCGCCCACATTGCAATCAAAGAGACAAAAGAATAAAGATCTAAGATCTCCAGATGTCCACCAGTCTAACCCAGTCCTTAATGGAAATTAGGGAGAAAAGGTAGCATTCATAAAATATTGCTCAAAAACTTTTTAACATCTGCTCAAATAGGTGCTTTTGCTCAAAATCCCCTGTTAGTTACCCATCACACTCAATAAAATACTAACTCTGGCCAAACTTGGACCAGCTCTAGGTTTCGGCCTTTGCTATGGGTCCCCTCTGTTTAAAGCATTTTGGGGGCCCCTTTCATATACATTGCTTCCTCACTTTTATCAAGTTTGCTTAAGTGTCTCCTCCTTTTGTGGAAATCAGTGATCAATAATGATCCAAAAGCAAGTTAGCAAGCAAACAAAACAAACGAACAAACAAAACTGTCAAGTCTGGATAAACTCTTTCAAGCCAATGACATTGTACAGAGAAACAGAACATTCTTCTGCTTTCCCAGCTAGGCTGCTAGTTCTCTCTGTAAAACGTCCCCTAGTCAAGTCTGTGTCATATGAAAACCAGCCTGTCTTCTCATAGCATTCATGGTTAGTAAATGTTTAGTAAAGAAATAGGAACACCTAAGTTGTAAAAACCAGACTGCTTTCAGCACACAAATCCAGTGGAAACAATGAAAGAACACACGTCTATTGCTAATTTAAAAAATGATTTCCTGTATATCTGCAGCTAAATCACCAGGAATAAATGTAGTATTTGCCCACTGGGCTGCACATGCCCCTGCCTCCCTTGGGCTAAGCCCAGGACTTGTCAGCAGTTCTGTCACAACCACCCTACTTGTAGGCGTGTATTTCCTTGAACTTCCTCATACTTGTCCTGGCCATTGTGACATAAATTCATCTTTGTCAGTCTCAGCTGACATATGCAAACCTCTCGCTTATGTCATCTGGGAAATAGATGACCTTGTGGCTAAATATATACTGCATGGCTTTGCAAACTGTCAATCTTCAGATTTAGGACTTAGTTGTTGGCATGTTAGCTTGTCAGTTTCACAATTGAAAAAGGAACTATTTCCAGGACAACAGCTGTCTTCTGATGAGCACATGATATTTTCTCCATTTCAGTGAAGACTTGACTTCATTTTATACATTTGAAAATTCACAAATAACAAAACACAGAAGTCTGCTGCTCTTTTACTACTTTTCAGAGCAGCTTTTCCCCATCCCTGTTTTAAGTATAATTTTTCAAATGGTCCAGATAGAAAATAACTTTATTCATTTTCCTTCAGAAAAACAGAAACGCATGATAAAATAGTAGAAAAAAAGTATAAGTCAAAACAGAATACATGTCTTCATCATGTAGGATTACTTTCTAAAGTTGGAGTAAATGTATTTTTTTCCTTTGTACTTTTGCCTTAATTTTCCTCTTACTTTTTTCTACTTTAGTTCTACATAAACTTTCTAAGTTCTTAAAACTTTTTACTTTAGGCAACAAGGTAATATAGGCTCCCCAAAATGTCACAGACATCACTCTGTTAGATGTAAAATTGTGTTAAAATGCAATGATGGTCAAAACAGAACTCTATTAATTTCAAGAGCAAACTTTATTGAGGGAATGAAGATTGAAGACATAGATTGAGCTTTTAGAAGAATTTACCAACTGACAACCAAGAAATAGCACAACACTGAGGAGAGTATGCGTATTTAAACAGGCTATTGAGACAACTTGATCTTAATATGTAAAATATATTAGAAGTTAAAAGAAGTTAGGATACCATGGTATGTTACCTTGGAAATTTTCTTTCAGTCAAGGAATTCTAACTGGGTGCCTATGATGAGTTTAGCAGTATGCTAATTACCAGAGGCAGAGGAATTTATCAGGCATTGTCCCTACATTCTGAGAGCTTCTGAAGGCAAACATTCAACATGTAGGTGCCTAAGGACAAAGTGATATGATGGGAGCATGTGTTATGCTCAGTGGATCAAAGAGAACAGTCAGTTCTTCTCCTGGACGGTCAAAAGCCAGAAAAATGTGGCTGAGGCAACATGAAAATCTATAGAAAGTCACTTTATGTATCAAAAGTAAAAACTAAATAATAGGTGCATATGAATCATAACTATGGAAAGTATATTTATGCTTATGGATAGAGTTCTAAAATTTATTTGATCATATTTTTTTCCGTGTAAAGCTGCCTTCACTTATAGCATTGTAATTGCCAATAAGAAAGCTGCTTATCAAATGTCTATCTTTTATTATTATTATTGCTTTTTAAATTGAAGTAGAGTTGGTTTACAATGTTGAGTTAGTTTTTGGTTTACAGCATAGTGATCCAGTTTTATATATATATTCTTTTTCATATTCTTTTCCAGTATAGGTTATCACAAGATACTGAGTATACTTCCTTGTTCTATACAGTAGGACCTTGTTTATCTATTTTATATGTAATAGTTTGTACCTGCTAATCCCCACCTCCTAATTTATCTCCCCTCTCTTACTCCTTTGTTAACCATAAATTTTTTTTCTGTCTGTGAGTCTGTTTCTGTTTTCTAAATGTGTTCTTTTGTATCATTTTTTAGATTCCACATATAAATGATATTATGTGGCATTTGTCTTTCTCTGTCTGATTTACTTCACTTAGCATGATAATCTCTATGTTCATCATTGCTGCAAATGGCATTAATTCATTTCTTTTTATGGCTAAGTAGTTTTCCATTGTTTACACAACTTTTTTTTTTTATTCTAGTATCTATCAATGGACATTTAGTTTCCTTCCATGTCTTGGCTTTTGTAAATAGTGCTGCTGTGAACATTGGGGTGCAGGTATCTTTTCGAATTAGAATTTTCTCCAGATATATGCCCAGGAGTGGGAAAACTGGATCACATGCTAACTAAATTTGTATGCCAGAATTCTGGGAGCAAGTTCCTCCCACCAAGGACTAATCAAATGAGCCCTCACCACAATGCCTCTGCAACTTGTTCTTACCAGCTAAGTACTCTAAAATTAGGCATTTATTTTAGACTGTAAAATCAATGATTACTCAGGATGAATAAATCTGATATACCTTAAACATGCCATGTATTTTATCTGAGTTATTTAGAATTCTGGTATATTAATCAAAGGATAAATTCAGAAAAACATCCACGAAGCATTGGCTTTGAGCAGAGTAATAAAGCCAGCAGCTTGCCTTGGAGAACTCCCACCCAAGTACCATCTAGCTCACCACCAACCTAATTCTTAACTCCAGGCCTTATTTTCCCTCTACATGTACCCTCCCTGCCTTCTTAATCTACTGGGGATCGTTTTTGCTTTTCATAACCTTCAGAAAAGAACTGGAAGCTCATTCTCACTAAGCTCATAGCAGCTTAAAGGTTTGTGTGTTCCAGGGATTACTGCCTTCAAGAAGGGTGAAAATCAAAAGAAAGTCTAGTGTAACATGCTTGGGTTTGCATCTTACCTCCCCGTTACCTGCCCTGCATGCCATCATCCCAAGCCACTTAATATCTGTATGATATTGAGCAAGTTATCTAACTTCTCTCAGCTAGTTTCCGTATCAACAAAGTGGGAATAATATTTCCTTCCTCATAGGCTTGTTATGAGACTTTAATGAGCTAATGTAAGGTGCTTAACACAGTGCTTGGTACAGAGTGCGAACTTCATCAACAATAGTTGGTACTATTGTTACATAACAGTTTCCACCAAAGAGGAAGTTTGGCCCCACCTCTAAGTAAAATTCAAAACATTCTGTAAACGATAGGTGGAACTTGATACCACTGTGCGGTTTAGCAAATGTTTGTTTACAATCAGTTCTGTTATTTGTCAAGATATTACTTTATTTCCTGAAAAAAAAAAGTGATATGATTAATAGAAATGACCCGACAAGGTGGCAGGAGTACTAATCAGAACAGAACCACTTTGAGTGTATTCTCCCAGAACAACAAAGTCACAAAAATAAGTTTTATAAACTAAAAGTTATTCTTTCCCCACCTCTAACCATCACCACTCCTCCCAAGAAGGATCATTGAACTTTGACTCCAAAACAATGCCTTGCTTCCTATTCTGCTCTCCTGTGAGGGCTGAACCCACCTTCCCAATTCTTTCTACAGTATGGGTAATTACAAAGGTTATTGTGATAGACATACCCGACCTAAAGCTTTGCATTTATTCTACTTGAGTTTTTGGAGGTGACTCCTGAGACTCTGGAAAACTTGCACAAGTTTAGCTTTACGTGTTCCCTGAACAGGCATGGAGCAAGAGATTGTGATCAGCACGTGACATGTGTTGTTTCCTGAACATGAAGGTGTTTATCCTGATGCCTTCCATGGGGTCCTATTCCCGGGTTATCAACTGAAGAAATCAGACTTAACTGTTGTTGTTGTTGGGGGACTTCCCATCCCCCCCCTGCCCCCTCTCTCTGGGCTGACTCTTCTGAAAGCACCTGACGGGTGACATGGGAGGGAAGGTCATGAGAAAGTCAACAATGTGACAGCCATTTCCCGAACCATCCTGATCTTATCCTTGAAGATGGATCACATTCTCCAGCTGAACCTGTTATAAATAGCAGTTACCAGGAGCTGGGCGGCACTATCACAACTTAGCAGACTTTGCATAGGATTGACAGTTTCCATCTCTCCAATGGGCTCTGCCTAGAAGCTAATTCCCATCCTAGGCTTTGGTGAATTCACGTGTTATTGCATACTCTCACCACCCCCATCTCTAGTCTATCTTCTGCTTCTCCCAACCAGCCGAGAGTCTTACAAGCTTGGCATTGTGTAGTTTGTATTGCAGAAAACAATAGATTAAATAGGTTTTATATTTTATTTAATATCATTTTCCCATTATTTACCATGGCTCCCAAATAGTGTGCATTCTTCTTCATCTGGCATCTTTGAGATTCACTGGCTCAGAGATTTTAGAATGTTTGGAACATTCATAGAACACCCAAAAGCCAAGTTTAAGGGAACTGTTTTCCATTCCAGGGTCAGTATAAAAGGAGCTGAACATTCAAGATGGAAAGAAAACCCATATGCAGCTTTCTCTGGTCACCCTAACGTTCCCTATAAATGCAAGAGATCACCAGCCATCACATGGTTGCATGACAGAGTCCACCAGAGTCAGCATAGATAGACTGGAAGTTTCTACCTGAATAATCCACCGGTAATAGCTTCCAGACAATGTGAAAAGATTGTTTTTAAAGTAGTATTTGACATTGTAGACATGGCTTATTTCTTCCTTCAATAATATCCTTCAAGAATATCTCTAGGGGGAGGGTATAGCTTAGTGGTAGAGTGTGTGCTTAGCATACACAAGGTCCTGTGTATGCTAATGGAGGTTCAGTACCTCCATTAAAATAACTTAACTAAATAAATAAGCCTAATTACCTCCTCCCCCCCCATAAATAAATAATAAGTTAAATAGAAACTGCCACTTAAACATTTTTTTAAATAAAATATAGAGAACATCTCTAATGTTTAGCTAAGAGAAATGTTAGGACTTTGCAGGAACTGGAGAAGGTATGGCTAAATCTCTTTTGACGAGAATTTCTGAACACATACCATGTGCCACACACTATTCAGAAGAGCAAAATCTCTCCCTTTCATAGAACTTCAGTCTAGTTGAAAACTTCTTAACTGAGGAAAATAATAATGAACCAAGAAGAATCCTGAGATCATTACTGACAATAATTTTAAAGGTAAAAGCAATGCTATTTGGTTAAGAAGCTTTGATGTTATTGGAAATAGATATAAATTCACTGGAATGAGCTTCATTTATGTTAAAAATCCTATTAGATTTTTAGTACCTGGCAAAATATCTGAGTTTTAGTTTCATCATCAATAAAAATAAGGAGTTAGATGAACTCTCAGCTTCCTTCCAGCTACACTATTCTAGGTCTATAATTACGTATTTCCAAATTTACAGACCAAAGTACATTATTTGACAAGAAAGTACCTATTATACATCTAAAAGTTACACATATGCCTGTATTATGATAATATATTTTAGTTGGGGGAGTCTTAGTTGTGAAGACTACACCTTGCTTTTAATCCTTTTATAAGTATTTTGAGGGAGGCGAGTGTAGTTATTAACAATAAATATATATTGAGCACCCACTGTGTATATGGCACTAAAGTAGATACATGTTCAGATGATGGTGTTAAGGAGGGCAGGGTGTCCCTGTGTCTGATACCTTCCAACACTGCTGCTCTTCCAAAGAAAAATGGAGTTTGCCTCTGCTTGGCCAGTGCAGGATGGTGAGGGAGGCCCCACCCTCTGACCTTATCAGCTGCCTTCAACCTGGGAGAATGGTTATTCCCAGTCCCATTGTTCAGTGCTTCCTGATCCTTTTTCCCTCTGACTCACCAAACATGAAATCATAGCTAAGGAAGCTTCAAAGGGACCATAGAAAACCCTAGACACCCACAGTTTAAATGACAAAATGGTGTCAAGCCATAACAAGACTAGAAACAAAATCATGGGTTTATTGTGACAGCTGCACTATTTAAAGACCAGCCCCCTCCCCACAAATAAAGCTGGGATTCCTTAGGCTGCTTCCTAAAGCCTTTCAATCTAGCCCCACACATTTCTTCAATCTGTACAAACATTATGCTTCAACAATAATACATTCCTCATAGTTCTCTGTATGTGCCATGCTTCCTTCTGTTTCCCTTGAATTTATAGTATCACGTGCCTAGCGTGCTCTCTTTATCTCCCTATTCCTCCTGATGAAGGCTTCTCAACCTGTGAAGCCAGCTGAGATGCCAAGTGGTCTGTGAAACCCTTCCTGATAATCCTGGATAGTTACTCATGCCCTCTCTCTCACTATCAGTTCATATTTCCATCAAATGCCTATTGCAATACTTGGTTGACAAGTTTTTCTCTGCCACCAGATTGCAGGCTCCTTAAGGCAATGGCTTTTGTTTTATTTCTCTCTGGATCTCAAGAACTTTCTGGTCTCTAAGGCTCAAAGTTTGTTTAATAAGTAAACAAATTCTGGCTTCTGCCTCAAAGCAGAGACATCTTTAGTAGGAGTGTGGATAATGGAGTGAAGACTGTGGGGGTAGTGAGCCTAACGGGTCAGCTTGGAGGTTCAAACTAGAGAGGTTCAGGGGGCCCCCAAAACTGCACCCGATAGTGAGAGTGACCAAGAAACAAGTTCCAGTTCATTGCTCTTTCCATTACTTGTGCTCATAAAATTTGAATAATAAAGAAGGAGTGGAAGTTGATATCTTCATACAATGTGATTTGTTTCTCTGATAAACACTGGAGGAAGAATTGAGTAATGGAATGATCAGATCAAGTGAGGGGTCACTCAGGCCCATGAAAAGGACGTCTTCCAATAGGCCACAAACAAAACTGAAAATTGAAGAACAAAGTAAACTCAATACCTGGGCTTTCTTCATCTACCTAGGCCAGTTCCAGAGTAGGAAAAGAAAGCATGGGAGAATGACTAGCACGATTCTTCTCTAACCATCCATGTGCACCTTTAAAGGTTGCAGAACTTCACTGGGAAAGGTGAGGAGGAGGTGAAAGTGTATTATTTTAAGTAATCAACTTGGAGGTTATAAGAAATGCCCCCTAAATCTCAATGGCTTCATGCAGTCATATGTTTTCCTTCATGTCAAGGAAGGAGAAGTGGGGAGCTCGATGCCAAGTCCATGTCCAGCTGGCAGCATGTGACCAATGAAGGGAAAATTTTGAGAGTCAGTCCCCTCATGGGCATTGCCCAGAAAGCAACAAAAAGGCCTTCTGTGTCAGCAAAGGGACTGGTTAATACAGTTGAGCTATTTCTAAAAAGAGAGAAAACCAAAATTCTCTCAGAGAAGAAAAGTAAAAAGTCAGGGAAAAAAAGGGGAGAGGAAAATTCAAAGTAAAGACTGAAGTTTAGAAAGCATTCAGGAGAAGTCTGCACTCTCTGGGTGTCTCTTAGACAAGGCACCCCTTACCTTAGATTATCACGTAGCTGAAGAATGGAATATATATAAATATGGAGCAAATACATTAATATTTATACACGTATACCTGTAAGTTCCATTCTTCAGCTGTGTTTGTGTATACATACGACAGAGATGGAGCCCAGAGTGTGGGAAAAAAAGACAGAAGATATTTAAAAGCATATATTAAAAATATATTTATGTCAGCTATATGCTTTCCTTTTAGCAAATTCTGGTTTCTTGCCATATTCAAATTTTTTGGTCCTTGTACTGTATACACTTCCCCAAGTGGGTCATTTTCTTCATTGTTTTTACTTAGGGGCAAATACTGTATTTTCTGTCTATTCCAGTTAGAAAAAAAATAGTAACTCTAACCTGTTTCATCCTACCTCTTTACTTTTTCCCCTTATCCTCCAGCCAGCTGCTACTATTTTTTTTAAAGATACAGGCACATCCTTTCAGCAACTTTCACTTATTTGTACTAGAGCACTTTAGAATGGTAATTATTTTGTTTATGGGCTTGCTGACCTTGCTAAACAGTTTCCTGAAGACCAGCTCTTCTTGCAGGCCCATTGCCTCACAGAGCTCCTGATGTGTAAGAGGCAGCATGCCTGTGTAAATTAGTGATTAAATGGAGAAATTTTGGAGTGAAAAGGTGAAGTAATAATAATGATGTGAAATGGTAGGAGGAAACCAGGGCTATCCCTGGAAAATAGGGACATGTATATGCTTTATAAATATGTGTTGAATGAGAATACAAGCTCTATTCTAGCAATTTTTTTCCCTCTGATATTGCTTTGTCTTATATCCCCATTACTCAGAACCATGTCTGGCATATAGTTTGTGAGCAGTAAATATTTGTTGACTAGATAAAGGACTGGGAGAAAATAAAATATGTGGCAGTTCTACAAGTCCTAGGCTAAAAACCTTTTCACCAATTTTTCCCCCTCTTTTTCACCCAGCATGTTCCTTCAGTAGCTTTGCCTAATGCAGTGGACTGCCCTTAATGTTTCTTCCACACCTCTGCCAGGACACAAAGCTTCCCTTCTGATGCAACGTGGCACTAAATTCTAATTCTTTAAAATCGGAAACTAACCTGCTACAGAGACCAAGCTATTTTGATTCAGAGGTTTTGTCAAAAAGTGATTCAGGTGTCGTCACATTAGGTTCGAGTTCCCAGCCCAAGAGCCTTCTTTAAAGTATCCTGACCTAGCTCCCCTTCTAGATCTGGGCATGGAGTTAAGTAGTAGCAGGAGCAGCAGGAAGCAGAATAATTCTGTGTCCTCTTTGACTGCTGTCTCTCAGAAGGAGCTGCTGCTACAGAGGGGTGACAAGGGGAGGGATGTTTTGAGACATTATAATCAGAGGAAGAAGGGGAGGAGCTGATGGAGTTGGGAAGGACTGGACTGAATTCAATTGTCATTACCCAAAAGAATTGAATGACAGAAATGAGAGATGGTGTGTTTGGGGGAACCAGGGCTGGTGAGGGAAAAGGCAGGCTATCCTAGAGTCTTTTGAAGGCATCATGGAGATTGGGGAAGCAACTCTGAAATCGTGGAATGGGTTATTTCTTAAGGCAAGGTCAATAAGGTCCCAGAAGCTGAGGCTACTGGCGCAAGCAGGAAACCCCTCCTGAGAAGCGCACATCCTCCTCTTTCTGGGCAGTTGTGACGCGGAAGCACAATCTTCCATGCCCTAATTAGCACTCTTGGTGTGACAAGGGTGGCTCCCATGCTGAGGTTTCCTTTCTGTGTTGTTTTACAGAAGATTTCATGGGAAGAGACCACAAACTCAGTTCCTCTTCAATTTCGTTGAAGAATATCAGCAAATTACAATTGTTCAGAACCAAAATTTCATAAGTTTGACTGCAGAGTATTTATGATGCAAAAACAATTGCAAAAGGCTTTGCCATACTGCTTTATTGACACAGCCTTCCTGTCCCCACATCTTGCTTCCCCTCAGGAAAGTGGGACGTGTTGGATGATTTCCCAGCTTCTATTTGGAGAGGAAGTCTCCAGGTTTTCCACCATCCAGCCCCCGCCAATCTGCACTCGCCTAGGAACACCTGCAACCAAAGGCTATGCCCTTCTCTTTTGTGCCTTTACAGCTATCAAAATAAGTGAGCCATCTTGGATGGGGAAATTACATCTCAGAGTAACCTCACTCTCCACATGTGCACAGAGACACACACCCTGATGTTAAGCACATTGCCAATGCTATGAATTACAATTCAGGCATTTTGCATTCAAAACCAATGTCAATAAATGTCTCAGCAGAGCCTGCAAAAGACCCCATGCATGGGTAGCTTTTCTCTGGTACAGCCCATTTGTTTTGCATAGAGAAAATTCTTAAACCCACGTAAGTAATGGAAAACAAGGGAGCTGCCTGCCTCCTCTGCCCAGATGTAATGATACACCCTGCACAAATTATTAGTATAGTAAGTCCTTTTCCTACCCACTAATTTATTGCTATCCCAAGCACCTATCTCAGAAAGCTGGCATTCTACAAACGGTGCTCCTCGCCCACCTGCCCATCTCCCAGGACTCTAGAGTTGGTTGAGACACCATGGGAGCTTATGACAGCTGTATGCTCAGCCTAAGGCTTGAGATGGGGATCAAGTGTGTGATGTTTGCCAAGATGGATGTTCATCTGTTGCTTATTCATTGTAACCCTGGCTTTGAGGCTGAAAGTAGTCATTTGAAATTCCTCTGATAGAAGAACAATGAAAACCACAAATCCACAGGCAAAACCCCTGACCATTAGATACAAGGAATCCTGGTGCCTCACTGACTCTCTCATGGATCTGTTTTGTGGCCTCCGTAGCTGTGCTGGTGATGGTAGCCTGAAAGGAGTAGGTGTGAGCATAAACAGGTCTGTGTATGTGAAGACAGATTGCTCAGTGCTACAAAACCCAACTCCACTCTGGAATTTCCTGTCAGCATGGCTGGGTTTGATAGGAACCAAGAATGTAGTATATGATCATCCTTCCCTGAGCTTCCTGACACACTAAAAGGGACCCCAAACCAAAAGTGATCCTATCCTGTTTCATCAAGCACTCCCCAGGGACTGGTCACTTCCTTTAAAGTGACTCAGTGTGACGAGATCAAAACCTGCAGATAATGCCATTCCTAAGGCGTTTCTGCTCAGATTGATTTCATAGAAATAGCCACCCCAGCATCTGTCTCCTCCCAGTCAGTATGAAGTTTTTAGTCTTCTTGCAAATTACTCATGCCTCCTCTATAGTTTTCAGATGATTCTAAGAACTTTCCACTTGGGAAATGCCACATCATCTCCTTACATTGATTTTTGTCATCTGTTGCCAGCTCACCTCTTTTCTGTTTATCTAAAGCCTACCAATTTTTCACAGTTCCAACAGAAGTCCTCTTCCAAGAAGGAAGGCTATAGTAACCTTCCTCTCCATGGAATTTCAGGGGTACTTACTACCTGCTGGACTTACTTGGCAGTGGTCATGTCTGCCTTCCATCGTGGGGCACAGTCTATACGTACATATCTTGGAACCAGCTAGATTGAAAACTTCCTCAAAGGTCAAAATTTACCTTGCAAAAATTTGTGTTTCTCACAAAGTCTAACATGTGCTAATTTCTCCATTAAAGTATCTTCAGTGGGAGAGCAGTAGAAGTATCAATGGCTGGCCAGTGATCTTACATTCCACATCGGGTAAAAAGAACTGTGGCCATTAGGCATGACCTCCTTCAGCCCTGATTCCCTCCTCTCACACCTAGAAGTACCAACAACCATTCCCTTCTTTGTCTTTCCTTCCTCTTATTTTCTTTCCTCAATTTTGCAATGCCTTGTAAAGTACCTGATACAAAATAGGCAATTTATGTTTCTTTTAATGATGATATTAATGAACAAATAAATGAATAAATGAGTATAAATCACATTTTCCTTTACTGGGAGTTATTTTTCAAGAGAGCACACACACAGAAACTTAAATAAGGAAATGTTCCTGTTTATACCCACTAGACATTTTACAGCAAAAAGTATTCATTGCAACATGTTTGTTTTCCTTAAAGCAACACAAAGGTTATAGAAAAACACTACGAAATTCCACAGCGCTGTCCCCTGTTTTTCTGTTTTCCCCTACCAAAATTTCCACCCATATTTTTCTAACGTAAAATGTCTATTCAGTCATTGCCTGGGCTCACTAGTGGTTGTGTGATTTATGTTAGGATTAGCTGCATGTTACAGAAAAAAACAAGATAATAGTGGCTTAACAATAGAAATTTCTTTTCATCTCAGATTAAAGAATTCCCAAGGAACTGAATCGCCAGTTCCAAGGTCATGAGGAATTCAATTTCCTCCTGTTTCGCTGCTTTTTGATGCATTGCCTCATAGTCCAAGATGGCTTTTGGAAATTTGGCTGTCATATCTGTGTTCCAGGTAAAAGGAAGAAGGGAGAGGAGTAGGGCTTGCCCTCCCTTTTCAGATTGCTTCAGAATGCTAGAAACCCTGTACAACAAGTCCACTTACCTCCCACACCAGCAGTCAGGACAATTGCACAATATGGTTTTTGTTAGTTTACTTGTTTGTGTATGTGTGTTTTAGTTGATGGCAGTGTGAGAAACAAAAATTTGGATTTTGTTCTTAAGGATAAAGGGAAGTAGGTGCTGACATGGGCAACCAATAATCTTTACCACAGTTGATTCTGAATGTATGGCAAATAGAGAAATCTCAAATGTATCATACTGGTGAACAGAAGTAACATCCAGCAGGATGAGCTGGAGGAGATCATCATCTAGCTGGTCAGTCTGCAAATAATACCAAGAGCAAATCCACAGAGCGAAGCTGCATATCTCAGGGCTTATAGGACTAAGGGTGTGGTCTTTCTGCCATTATTCAAGTTCACTATAACAAATATCAATTAAGCAGATGATAGACATGTTCTGGGTATATGTATTCCTATGAAATGTTGGTGTTATGAAGATAAGGAAATCCATTTACAGGGTCAACTTGTTTAGATTGGCCCATAATTTTAGAGCAGTGCTGCTCAAACTTGACTGTGCATAGGAATTACCTAGTATCTCACTAAAATGCAGATTCTAATTCAGTAGGTCTCAGGGGAAGTCAGAGTCCTGTTGCACTTTAAGTAACAAGGTTTTGAGAGCCTCAGCACATGTTACTTCAAGTTTCCAGTGATGTGGATGCCAAGTTGGTAGAGATGTACGAGAGATTTATGGAAAAGTTTGTGGAGGATAAAAGGGAGGAACCAGAGAAGGCAGGAGAGCCCTCAAATTGCAATGAAAGTCTGAGCTGGACAAGAGAGAGAGAAGGAGGGAAAAGTACATTGCGGGAGCATCATTCTACAGAGAGACCCATAGGGAAACCTGAGCCAAAGATGCCTATCAGAGTCCTAAGTTCACACAGGAATGGTCTTGCACTGGTGCTCTGGCCATGGTCAGTCATTAGCTAGAAACATCTTGTGAGAAGCATGGTGGATCCAGAGGGGCAGCAACTGGGACCAGTAGTCAATTACATTTCATGCGACAGGAATCTCAGTAGTGCATTCTAATAGATGCCACCATCCATATTCTTGCCTTTATAAGCACAGTACACTGAATATAGTTTAATGTGCATTTGATGTCCTTGAAGTATTTGAGAATGTTCATTACAAAGACTAATTTTTCAACATGGATTTATAGTACATGGCCTATAGTGCCTTCAGTAAATATTTGTTATTGCAAAAACAAAATTGAAGATGAAAGTACTGCAGCAATAAAGAATTAACTGGTAGAGGACCCAAGACAACATCATGGAATTTGCATGGCCAGGGAGGATAAATTATTTCCAAACTATGGTCTTGGTATTTGCTTCTTTCTCATAAAAGCTGATTGCAGCAAACATTATCCAATTTTAGGTTCCAGTTAGTCAATGTTTAATTGTAATTGGTTTAGTGATTTGGATTCATTTCTTCTAAATAGACCATGGAAAAAATAATTTAATGCAAACCAATTAACCATCATGGAATTTATATAACTCACCCATATGCACTTTGAACACTAAATGTAATTACATAATAATTTTGACTCAAAATCAAATCATTTGGCACACATTTGAAGAATGAAATTAGCAAAGTCCAATTTAATTTGTTTAAGGCACCAACATTATCTGCTTTTGGAAATAAAAGGCCTTGGCAGATAAAAATTAAATTGAAACTATTATATTTTTATTCAGATACATTTTCAATGTGCTACAGTTCATAAAATTATAAGTCAAAAATGACTATTTCTGAATTTATAAAACTTATAAACTTTGTCATTAAAGGACATTATGTCCTTTTATGAGTTTAGGGTTAAAATTTTCTCTAGTGTTTTTCTTCTAATTAGAATCATAAGTCAAATGACTTATGTCTTTATCATATAAATGCTGACATTGCTTGGTGGTACTTACCTATAAGCAACTGGCAGAATTCATAGAAAATCCTACCATTTATTACAGTAGAAAATGTCATATTAATACAATTTGGGTGGTTGGAGGGGGGAATTCTCTGCACTCCAAAATAGAATCAACATCAAAAATCTGTATTAATTGTGTTATTTTCATCATCATGACTGCATCTAAAAGCCTCTTTCATTCATTCAATAAGTCATTATTGAGTAGGCTAAGGACAAGTCACTGTGGTCAGTTCTACTGGAAGTTGAAAAATAAGTTAGGCCTACCATAGACCCTCAAAATACTTTGGAGTATGTAAATGATAAGGGCATTTGGATAAGTTACCCCTTGTCACTTTCTCTGTGGCCCTTATTCCAAGTAAGTATAAAGGTGAAAGTATGGGAGTTCTATGGCAAAAAGATCTGTGTTTTGCCTGTTATATTTTGAGTTCAGAAAAGAAAGTGGTAGTTTCCTTATTGGAACCATCAAGCTTCTCAAAGAGGTTACATGTGACTTTGGAATGGAAGGGTAGTTAGCATTTCAGTGAATGAAAGTGACAGACTGGGCATCTAAGACTAAGGGAATGGCAAGATCAAAGACCCAAAGAAGAAAATAACAGCCACTTCCAGAAATAATGAGTATCCTGGATGGTTTTGAATGTAGGGGAGTAATAAATAGAAGGAGTAAAAAGATTTAGATCAAACTTCAGAGGGCTTTGAATCACATGCTGAGGAATTTGAACAGAAATCTTATAGGCAATGGGGAAACATTTCAGGTTTCCACAGAGAGTGCTGATTTTATTCTTTGCAAAAGTTGACCTGATAACAGTATGTGGTATTTATTAGATGAGATAGAGAGTGTGACTTTGTTGCTGTTTGAAATATAGTTTTTCAGTGGCTATTGTAGGGAATCAGTGAGGCAACCCACAAGAGATGACAAGAAAGATTTCTAGGAAATAGAGGGGAAATAGCTAATTACTAAACATGCACTGGGTGGAGTCTGCATATTTTGTGTATTTCTCAATAAAACAGAAAATGGGAATTGAAAAACCAGAAAGTTGAAGTGATAATCGACTGGAAAATGGCACGGCAGAGATGGAGAGGGTCAGAGGAACAGGGGAGTCTGGAATCTGTGTTAATGAAGACAGCGTGGAAATGCCTTACCATCTCTGGAATCATCCTTTCTGTTTTGCTGTTTGCAACCCTTTACTCTCTCTTTCTTTCCCTAAATCTACAGACATACTGGACAGTTTGCACAGGAGCAAAATTCTTTTTCCTGACCCAGAATTTTGGAGTCAGGCTACAGGAACTTCAGTCCCAGCTCTTCAGCTAATCACTAGCTGTGTTATCTTGGGCAAGTTACTTTGCTTCTCTGATCCTCAGTTGTATGATAAGTCTATGTGGAGGTTACAAAAATAATTTGCTTCATAGAATTATGAGACTTAAGAGAGTAAATTCATATAACACACTTATAAAACAGTCTGTTATGTCCTAAATACCTAATTATTTATTATTATTCTCAGATAAATCAAACTTCAATCTTTCCTCACCCAATCCTTCCTGCTATCAAAATGTTGAAGATAGTCTTATTTTACCCCTCCAGCTTTTGTCACTTAGAAACTCCTCAGAATACAACTTTATCAAAACTTGTCAGAACTATTACTATGATGGTAACCCATCAGCACAAAGTAACCGACGCAGCTCTGTTCTCAACCTCTTTGATCTCATCCTTTCTCCTTTGATCACCCTCCATATAAAAACTCCCCTCTCTGTGACACACTCCCTAGGTTCTACTCTTATCTCCCTGGCTGCCTTTTACCTAATTTCTTTCTGGCTTCTCTTCCAGGTCAATAAATGTGGGTGTTTCCCAAGCTCTACCCTTGGCTTCTGTTCTTGCTTCCTGATCACACCTTCTTCCAAGGCTTAAGTGATCCTTTCTAGCTGATCACTCCAATTCTGCACCTCTGGTCTTACTATCCTCAGCTCCAATACTACCTTTTAACACCCCTGTCTAGATAGCCTGAGTCACTATAAACTCAAGTTCAAATCCCAATTCAATTTGTACCTAAACACAAGCTTTCAACCTTCTCATTTCCATTCATGACTCTATTCTATAACTAGGCAGTCAGAGGAAAAACCTCAAAATAATCTTGTAAAATACTTCAGCTTTTCCCCTCTCACTTCAGTTTGCCAAATCATATGAGTTGCACCTCTTCAGTGTCTTTCATGGCCATTTCCAAGAGCCACTGCTCTATTTCAGGTCTTGATTACTTCTTACCTAGACTATGGCTTAGTAAAAGCCAAAGTTACCTCTCTGCTTCCATTCTTTGAGCCTTCCAAACCTTCCTAACAACAACCGCCACATTAATGTCCCAAACACAGCTCTATAAAGACACCCTTACTTCATTGGTCACTGTTGACTCCCTTAGACTAAAACTATACTTCATTAATAACTCTATCATCAATAATATATGCTTATGTATTAACTATATATGTGTGTGTATATATGTGTATGTATGTGTATGTATGTATATATATATGTATATATGTTGTCTTGTATTTCCACTAAAATTGAGTTTATTAAAGTTAAAATCATGTTATAGAGTTGTGTCTACTCATACTAGGGGCAGTGCCTTCAACATACTAAGTGCTTACAGAATTAACTTTGTGCTGAGTAATGGCACTCCCTTGCTCTAAAATCCTTAATGGTTCCACATTTCTTATCAAGTAAGATAAAAATTCTTTAGCCTTAGCTTTAAAACTTTCTACAATTTAACCCCAATCTACCTCTCCAATTTATTTCCTTTTTTGTACCATGGTGCTATGGACTGAACTGTGTCCCTCCCCACCCCAAATTCATATATTGAAGCCCTAACTACCAGTGTGATGGTATTTGAAGATGAGGCCTTTGGGAGGTAATTAGGGTTAGATGAGGTCATTAGGTTGGGGCCCTTGTGATGGAATTAGTGACTTTATAAAAAGAAGAAGAGAGAGATCCCTCTCTCTCTGCCATCTTGTCTTTTTGTACTCAACATACTCTACTTACATGAGAGTTACTTGTGTACTTACCTTGTCTACTTGACTGTGACCTTGGTAAACACAAGTACTGTGTCAGATTCATCTTGTATCCCATAGTGTTGAGCACAGAATGTGGACCATAGGAGGAATGTAATTCATAGCTTGATATTCTAGCTGCATAAAGATCTAAGTATAATCAGATGTTTTTAATAGGCAAGATAAAGCCTTCAAAAGACTGGCATCTGTACTGACATAAATGGAGAGTGGAGAAGGACAGATGGGATGTGCTTCGAAAAGGATAAAGAAGGAAAGCAGTTAAGTTTAAAAGGAGTGTCATTGGGATAGAATGTGCAAGTAGAATTTCTCTATTAAAGTTCTATGGGAAGTTGGAGGCTGATTCTGGAAAGACATACACAGTAGAAAGGAGTTTTGGAAATGAAGAGTGATAAAGCTATGAATAGTCCTTATAGATCTCAGAGGAAGAGTTTGGGGGGATAGTTGTCTTTCAGTGGTCTGAAAGAACAATGAGGAATGACAAGCAGATGAACCCATGTTGGAGCTTTGATACAGGAAACAGGAAGAACTTTATAGTGTAAATGATAGGCACTATTTCCTACTAAGGCCACCAGATAAGGAAAATAAAACCCATAATTAGATAGTCATTATGCAAAGAAGAATAGAAAAGACAAGTAAAGGATTGGACATGACAGAGGTGGGCACACAGTGAAAGGGGAAAGGCTGAACTAGATGGGGATCTCAAAGCAAGAGGAGACATGGGTCTGTGCTACATATCTTGGACTTTGCAAATCAAATGAAAGAACAGATCACAGGAGGCACAGGAACACGCAGAGCATAGCTCTGAGTAAGTGCTATCTTGCGCCAGAGGAACAGCAGGCAGGCAAGGCACACCGCACGGACAGGAGAGGCCAGCCCTCGTGCTTCAGGCAGTGTTCTGGGTGATAATGGTGACAGTCTCAGCCTCACCCGTCCCTTCCTGCCCCAATGCGCTGCTCTCCTAGCACCAGTCACAGACTTCTCACTCCCTTCTGGATTTGTTCACTTGGATGTTCAGCCAACACTTCAGACTCAGTACATCCCAAACCAAACCTCTCTGTTTCTCTCTAATCCAATCACTTGCTTGTCTTCATTTTTTAAATTAATGATATTCTGGTCACATGACTTCAAAAGTCTTTGATTTTTTTTTCTACCATGTGGTAGGCTAAAAAATGGCCACCTTTTGACACCTTGATTTCAGGTGATTTCTGGCCTCTAGAACTATCAGAATAAATTTCTGTTGTTTAAGGACACCAAGTTCATAGTGATTGGTTATAGTGACCACAGGAAACTAGCACAAATGGCCTCCCTCCCCACACACAATTACTGAGTTCTACCTACTGGCAAGCCATGTGAAGCCACGATTGCTCTGACTCCTCTGTTTACCAGCCTTGGAACTTGAGCAAGTTACTTAACCTTTCAGAACCTCATTTTTCCTATCTATAAGATTTGGGAGAAAATTTTGGGAATGGAGATAATCCACATAGAGCACTAAATGACCAGTAAATACTAGATATTATTATCATTATTGTCTAAGAAAGGGTCTTTGTCCTTTTCTTGACTTATTCTTGTCATTTATTCTTCCTAACACTCAATATTGTTCATCCCAGGATAAGTTTGTGACCTAGAAATCCCCTCCTCAGCTTCTTTGAATAGTCTACTAGCGCTCAGTGAGGAAGCCTCCAAACTCCACAGCATGGCATTTGAATCCCTCTAGAGTGAACATTGTTGGGGTCCCACCCAATCCCTTTTATAAAACCTGTGCTATTCCTCAGCTACTGAGTGCTATCTGTGTACTGTTGACAGGTACCCCTTCGCAAGAGAATTGCTTTCAGACCAATGGAAGCCCCAGAAGTGAGCTCCCTACTCCTCTGAGCAGCCCACAACCAAAGGGGTACATGGGGCCAAAGGCTGTTGCTCTTTGCTTCAAGGTGAGACCAACCCTATGTTGCTATTCAGGCTCCAAGCTCCCTGCGGCATCACGCTGTACCAGGCTCTAGCTGAAACCACATTTGTGATGAGCATCTTCCCTACGTGAATCCTCCTGCCCTTGTTCCTTCCTCCTGACAGTGCACCCATAATAAAACACATGGCCCCAAATCCCCGCTTCAGACTTTGCTCCCAGCAACGTGACCTGTCATCCTCTTAATATGTCCCTAAACTGCCTGACTGGCCTTATCTTCCATTTCTTTTCCCCTTTAGAAACCAAGTCTCTGATCACGAGAGCCCAACCATTCCCTCTGATCTCCTACTCATCCTTCCTTGCTCTCTCTGGTCCAAATGATACCTGTATTTCAAGCTCTACCATGAAACCATCCTGGGCAGGCCTATTCCAGTGAGTTTTCCCTTCCCTCTGAACTCTGTAATGTGTGCTTTCTGTACCATTTATTTGGCAATAATTCAAATACTTTCATTTTTCCACCGAAAAAGGAGATAATGTCTACCCTGCAGGTTTGTTGTGAGAAATTAAATAAAATTTATGTAAAACGCATAGCACAGAGCCTGGCTCAGAGAAGGCTCATAATAAGTTGTGGTTAATTTATTGGACCTCCAGAAAACATCTCTGTCCTTCTCCCTCCAATCTCTCTGTTTCTTAGGCCAGAAAATGGAACTTGATTTGAGTCTATCTGTGGGAGAAACACTGGCCACTATGGCTTCTCTCAGTGCACCCACTACATGGGTTTCCAGCTGAAGCCACAATTTGAGTGGGGGTTGTATGAAGAGTGGTAAAGTCCCTCGGAGTCCAGCTTATTAAAGACTTCTCTGTTGAGACATGAACGTATCTCAATTATCAAAAAAAAAAAAAAAAAAAAAAAGGCACTTTGTTTCTCATTTGTCAAGATTACCCGGCATCTAATACAGGCAATAGATGCAGCTGAGGAGAAAGGGTAATGAGCCTAAAACATCCACACTAAATTTCCATTGAGGTGTACCTCATTAAAAAGATAAAGAGAAAAAGATTTTTGGCTAAATGCCCAGTCCAAGATTTTTGTAAAACAGAACGAAGTGTTTAAACAGTCTCTGAAGGAGCATCAGCTTCTTCTGATTTAAGGTGGAAAGTCCCAGCATTTATTTCCTGTCAGTCATCTTTTAAAAAATTACCCTTACATTGTGAGTTTTAGTTCTATTTTAAAATGTTAAGATCATATCAGCAACCTAAGTTCTGTGAAAATCAAGTAAACAGAAGCAGCAGACAAAAGATTGGGGGTTGGGGGGAGAGGAGGGATAATCTTTCTCATATCATGCTGATTTGTTTTGTATTTTTAATCACCCATTTCAAGGGAGGTGTCTTTCTAATATGTTTGAAATATTTTCAAAGACCTGGTTTAATTATTTTGCACTAAGGCTAGCAATAGAGCATTTAAGGATAGAATTGAAAAAGAAAAAATTCAAACATCATCCTAAGCAAACCAACCAATCCACACACACTGTTTTATAATGTCCTCTATGTTCTGTACTCAAAGTCAACTAAAAAAAGGATTCTCTGTTTTCTAAGAACCTATAAGTCTATGCTATATTTCAAAGTCTCTGCTTATGTCTTTCTTCTGCCAGAACGGTCTTTCCCCCGTCATCACACCTAAGAATCTGTCCATCCTTCACAGTCTGGTTCGCGTCACCTCCTTTACTGAGACCTTCCTGCTTCTCCCAAGCCATAAAGTGCTTCCCTCCTCTGAGCCCCCATTGGGTCTGACCAACTCCTAACCTGAGGAGCCGTCCCAGATCTGCTGAATAGACTGCCCTGGCTCTCAGCACTTTGACCTTGTGACCCTATTTTCTCCAGACTGAAGTGTTAAAAAATGATATTTTAGAATTGCATTGGTATAAAGAAAAGTAGCATCTGAGCTGGACTCATCATTATATATCCATTATTATAATGATATTCATTTTTAGTTCTGATTTTTAAAAATTAAAATTAATCATTTTCCTGAGCTGCTAAATATATCATGGACCACACCTCCTATTAATGGGTCAGTTGGCCCCATACCAGCCACTCAGACTCATGTTTTAATTATTTTTGTATTTACTCTCTTTCTTCCTGAGAAATGAGCTTTAGGTCAGAAGCTTGAGAACCCCTTTATAGCAGGTATCAGAAAACAGATCATCTTCTAGGATCTCCTGAGAAAGAACACTTGAGAATCTACTTAGTCCTGTATTTACTGAGGCAGGGAGGCTACCCCTCTTTGGTATGATTAATTATGATTCCTACTTTTTCCAGTGATAAAGCTACATTATTATTGTTAGACCTAAATGTTCCTATTTTTAATGAAGTATTAAGGGAACAAAGGTAGAGCAAATGGGAACCCTGGAGACTTGTTTCCATTTTCAAAGTTTCCTTTGTTGATCAGTACTTTGTTTTTTAGAAAAGAGGTGTGTGTGTGTGTGCACGCACGGGCACTCATTTATGCACAAACACAATCTAAAAGAGGTCTAGAAAATATGGCTTCTCTTTACTTCAATCTAGTACACTAGAGTAACCAATTTAAAACCAGGCTACCACCAAAATTATGTAAACACATGTCTATAATTGCTTATAAGACTATAGTGTTGTGCAGATTGGTGAAATCTGTATTTCCAGGATTCAAGTCATTGCCCTGCTCTGCCCCTAAAATCCTAAATCTGAGAGACTTGAAAATGAACATTGCAGAGGCCTATGCTATTAATGTTCTTGACTTTCATAGGTTTTGATGTGAGCCACTTTCTGGACTAAGTCACTCTGTGTTTTCAGGGTTGAGGTTACAACCAGCATAAATTACTCAGACTCCTGTTCTTAAAAGAGGAGGCATATACCTGATCACTTTTAAGATATGATTTTTCCAGCCATGACAGATGCCTGGCGAAAAGCACTCAACTCTGAGCACACTGTTACAGAGCCCAGCAGACAAAACTCCCTCAACACGCAGTATCTCCCGAAACTTCCCAGGGTTTTGAAAGAAGTGATTTTGTGGCAGTGTCAAAGAGTTTCTTCCAGATAATGTCCCCATGTGTTGAACTTTCCTAATGGTATTTGCAGCAAATATTTGGAGAAGTGCTGTTGTGGGGAAGAGCCAGGCCATTTGGAACGCTGTTTGTTAGGGAGAGCTGCTGAACATACTGTAGTTACTTTTAGTTACTTTTATTTCCTCTCGGGGTGGGGGGACCCTCAAGGTCTGGCTTTGTGGAATTGTAGGGGCCTTTCATAATTGTGCTCCATCAGGACTTTACTTAATACTGCCAAAATTTTAAAAATATAATACAGCTTTTCATGGGGACAGTGGTCATCTGCTCACACTTATATACTATCTGCATAGAAACATCTTTAGAAAATGTGGGGTTTTTATTGCTCTGTAACAGTTGAGCCAAATAAAAACAATATCCTTGCCAAACATAGGCATCTCCAAAATCTGGTCCCTTTGGGACCACTCACACAGATGGCTGCCTAGACAGGAGCCCCTCCACTCCAGTATAAAGAGACAGCGTCTTCACTGCTTCTGGTTGTCTTCCCCAAAAGGCCAAAGGTTACTGACACTGTGCTTTTGTTTGGAGAGTAAAATCAAACACAACTAAAACAAAAATCACACCCCGAACACCAACTCTCTGACGTGGCTGATACTTTCATTCAGAGAATAAAAATAAATATAAAATAAGATATCACAAGCTTCAGGGAGTAAGAAACTTTGCTCATAAATAACTTGGAGAAGGTTGACAGCCAGTTTACCCTGTGTTTAAAGTGTCATTTTCCTTCGGAGGGACTTTCCCAAGTTCAGATGGAACTCACACAGAGCCATGGTCATTCCTTGGGAATGTAGCAGTTTCGGTGACCCAGGTGGCTCTGCAGGCTCCTGTCCAAGGGCATTTGCTGCAATCCTTTCTTCTCTCTGAGTGAGTGACAGAGTACATTCTAGCCTACTCACGGTCCCTGTGATCGCAAGCCCAGCATGAGTCAGCAATCCCGGCTGTGAAAAAAGAAACTGGTCTGATGTGGGGGTATAACGTGTGAAGGAGGAAGATAGGAAGGAAATAACCCCCAGTGCACCCAGCCAGGCTCACACAGCCTGGAAGTTTCACCCAATGCTGGGTCCCAAGAAAATTCCAAGTAGGGTTGCCAGATAAAACATAGAAGACACAGTTACATTTGGATTTCAGATAAACAGCACACAATCATCAGTGGGATGTTAAGACATCCACCTTTCCAGTATCCTGTGAATAAAAAATATTGTCAGCCATATCAGTAAACAAAGGATGCCATGGTCATCAAGTCATCAGCCACTATGACTGCCCCCAACAGTGAGCAGAGGGAGCTCAGGATGCAGACAGGCAGGGAGCCTGGCCTCTGCAGCCACCCCCAGTGGTGCCCCTGAGGGAACAGGATACTGGCCTTAGATAGCTCAGTGCATATCAAAGGAATGATTTCAGTGAGCCCTGGCTTTCTTACCTTCCTACACATAGGAAAGCACTAAATTCCTTAACTTGAGATATCTGGTTTTCTTTAATGAACAGTAATCTTTTAACGTTCCAACTACCTGGTCTTTGTTGCAAAAAGATTCCTGTGTATCCTGGCTTCTCCCTTGCCTCGGTGGAACAGTCTCTTAGAGCAATTTGAGAGGCTGCCTCCCAGGCTCGAGTCCTCAGAAAGTCCACCCATAAAACATAACACTAAGCTTTCAGGTTGTGCATTTTGTTTCAGTCGACAATCCCTTCTTCTCTGAAGGCTCCCTGAATCCCTCACTTCTAAGTCTAAGGATCAATGATTATAGCAACAACTAGCATGTATAAAGAGCTTTCCATTTTCCAGAGCACTTTTCACACTCACTTAGCTCACTTTTCAGTTTATCTTTACTATGGTCCTAAAGATTGATATTACTATGGCTCATCGATTGATAATACTTGAGGCTCATCTGAGTTAGGTCATTTACTATTTACTCATTCAAGTAAGTTTCGGGGTTAGGATTTAAAGGTCTAATATCAACTATGCTATCTTCCCAAAGCACTTTGAATCTACATTTTTATAATAGAGTTTATAAAATTCTCCCAGGTACTCCCTTGCTTTATCTAGACATTGAGGTTGGTGAGAATGGAGATTGGTTCTTGGTTAATTTTATTAACGTCCCAGTGCCCTGATGTTCAACAAAGTGTCTATTGATGTTAATTGGATCACCAACACCTATTTTTTTCAGGCTAGACAAGATTACCTTCAGTCCATTTTGTTCACCGGGTTTCTACAAGGTGGAACACAACTATAATTATATTCTACATATTTGCTCAAGGGAACAGAGTGAATTATTGCAGACAGTGGGAATGGAATCCAGGGCTTCTTTTTGTCGGTCCATCATCCTGAAATACTGTTTGTGGCTTTATTATCATGACCTATTAGGAGGTCTCAGGACTCTCCACCTTCTAGAGATAGTACATGTTGATGAGACAAGATGTGTCTGACATACCAAAGGATGTCAGAAAGAAAGGTGCTTTCAAAGCATAAATAATAATCTAATATCTCCGCCTTGGCTTGCTGAAACTGGTGATGTGTTCAGTTACTAAGTCTTTTAAAAGACACATAGAAAAAAATGCACTAAACATGAAATAAATGTATGCTTGATGCTCTTTATGTTATGGAATCTTGGTGCCCAACAGTTACACCCCAAATCCCCATCAGCACATGTCTTGCTGAGATAGTCAGAGTGGGCAGAAATTAAAGGATGTTCCTTTTACAGACAGTGGAAGAGCTGGCTCTCCCTGGCAGGAGATAAGTAATATGATTTGTCTAGAAAGTGACTGCATACTAGCTCAACATGGTGGTAAAAAGAAGCAGGCTTTACCCAGTTAGAAATGTATACTGGGCAAGCTCAGTTCTTGCCCCAAGTTCTAGCCGTTGTATTTAGCTTGCAATAGCTCCACACTCTCACATCAACAAGACTGGGATTTCCTGCTTCAATGAGCAACAATGCTAAATTCTGGCAGGGTGCTTTTCTTTTCCTGTCATCATGAAACCATGTCCAGAGAGCGAGGACCTCTTTTGAAATCATTGCAGATTTTCTATTATGTTCTTTTGACAGAAGTCCAAATTTACTAAGCAATGTAACAGAATGATTAAATAAATGCATAGGTTTTGGAGGGAGGACTGGATAGTTTCAAATCCTATCTCCACCCCATGAGACCTTGGACTAGTAACTTCTCGACAGTTTTCTCTTCTGTAAAATAGATTCAGTGATCTTGACCTCATAGGATTTTGGTGAAGATTCAATAAAATGCCACTGATTCAAATCTTGTAGCATAATGCCTAATATATAGAATATCCTCAACAAGACTAGGTCTGGCTGTTATTCTTAAACACTTGAAGTATTAAAACATATTTCTAAATATTAGCCTCAGTTTATGCATAGATGAGAGAGCTATATTCCAATTTCTGAAATTAAGATCCAGGCAATAGTCATTTCTAAAAGCTCTCTAGGTGACTCTAATTTGTACACAGAGTTGAGAACTACAGCTCTGGAGCAAGAGTGATAGTAAAAATACTTAGGTGCCTGAAAGGCACCTCCTAATTAAAAAGAAAATGTGATTAATCAGGAAGAATCCTGGCAGTCAGCAAGCAGCGTAGCCATGCACTAGACCAACCCAACATCTGACAACACATGAAAATATGTTCCTTGGTCAGAGAAGTTTGGGAGATGCTCCTTATTAAAGATTCTGCAGGATTATGAAAGGCTCTGAAGGGTCATGCAATTAAAAACAAATACCAGTTTATGAATTTGCCAAATTGGTGCATGGACTTTTTCTGTTAACATCGAGTAGCATCTCATGAGACATATTTAATGAAGATGCTGAGGGAAAGGGAAACATCCCAGTTGGAAAAGGTTTTGACTATAATTGGTGCTTGGATTTTGATTCTGTTGACTTATCTACTTCTCTTTATACCTTCAACACCTCTGACTCTTACTGGAAATTGTAAAGTCTTAGGCAGAATTCTAAGATGACTCCTAAGAGTCCTACCCCTGGTGTACATGTGTATAGTTCTCTTGAGTGTGGGCAGAACCTATGAATATAATGAGGCATCACTTTCATGACTGTTACATTGTAGGCAAAAGGGAGATTATCTAAGGTGGGCCTGACCTAATCAGTTGAACTCTTCAACAGGATTGTTTTTTTCCCCTGGCTGGTTGCTTGGGGATGTCCTTCTGGTGGCTTGGGATTCTATATCAGATAAGTTATGAACTACCTATGGAAAGGATTGACCACCAGGAGCTGAGAACAATCCCAGGCAACAGCTAGCAAGAGAACAGGGACCTCAGTCCTCCAATACAAGAAACTAACTTCTGCCAATAACTTGAATGAACTTGGAAGAGGACTGCAAGCCTAAAATAGTGCACATCACTGGTTTGCAATATCTTAACTCTTCCATCCAAAAATACATCAGTGGACTGGATAAAGGATGAATGATGCTTGTTGGCAATATCAGAACTATTTGTTCCATAAAGATTCAAGATTTTAGGGAAAGGGGATGTAACTAGGCTTGGAATGAACAGGAAAATGTGATATCGTTAGATCTTGTGAAGATAGAATAGTGTTCAGAAAGAATAAGCAATCTGTGAATCGCCATAAAATTAACTCTGTAAATGCCTGATTACTCGTTATATTTAGAAGCAAAAGTTATACTATAAGCTAAATAATAAGGGAATAAGAGCAAAATGAGAGACCAGTGAAAGGCAGCTTGTTTAAGGAAAACACTAGAAAGACAAGAATTTTGAGGTTCTCTTTCTAGCTTTGCTACTAAATAATCATGTAACATAGCTGCTCCGTGACTCAGCATGCAATTGTTCGATCCTTCAGTTACAATTCACTGAGCATATTCTGTGCATCGGCAGTTCTGCAGTTAGGGATATAGTGAAGAGCAAGGTAAGCACGGGCCCTGCCCTTAAGGAGTTTCCATTACAGTGTGGTGACAATGATTTGGAGTAAGCAGTTCAACAAACACATACTTATTAGATGTTTGATGCAGTTCTTCAACATTTTCATGGAAATCACAACCTGGATTTATCTCTGAATATGCATCTTCTCCTTAGTACCCCCGAGGATGTCTGGGTACATTAATAATTCATAAAACACCACCATTTTCCATTTAAAAAATGAAGCAGGAGGTTAACAAAAATCACAGTGATTTCCACTTTAAATTTCTGATAAAGTATGTATTTCAGTATATCAGTGACCGAGAAATTGACAGGTATGAGTGATGTGGAAGGTGCTCCCAAGTGAACAGATTTAAATTTCTGCCTCCTATAGTTTCCATGGCTACAAGCCCATGTGAATTGCATTAGTCACATAGTGCCAAGAAAGAACAAAAGGAAATGGAAGAATAAATGGCATCAGAATGTTATAAAAAGGGAAAAGTGATCACAGATTATTTTTTAAAGGAACCTAGTTTCTTATATCAAGAATTCGCTGCTTTAGAGTCCACGTCCTTCAATAGGATATGTTTCTAGTCGGGTCTGGGAATTTTTTTATAAGAAGCCCAAGATTTCAAAAGTGAAATTGGAGAGAATTGCTCTGTGCTAAAAAAAAAAAAAAATCAATTTATTTGTGGCTATGTGGTAATTAGGGCATTCAGAACTTTCTGACATACTCACAGAAATGCAATCCTAGAGCGTCCAAAGTGGGGGAAAAGTCATGTCCCAATATAACTGTTGTTTTTATTTTTTGTTCTGTTTTTTTATTCAAGTTGTTTGATTGTATCAGAGTTATCAATATAGTTGGGCTGCTGGCTTTTATTACAACTATGTAATCAATGGTACTGTGTTAAGTATTAGGATAGGTTCATCTGCCTATTTACAAATAGGTACTTTTCTTAAAAATAACATTGAAATGAAATAAAAGTTGATGGTGGTTCCTAAGCAAAACTTGATAAAGGTGCAGACACAGAAATAGAAGTATCAATCTGCTCCCCAAATTGAGGCCAAGAGCCCCTTGTAGATGCTTCGCAAGTTAGCAGTTATTTGATGAAAAGCAGTGTCTCCTACAGGCTGCAAACTTCATGAGCAAGTCTGCCTAGATGGGCCCCTCAACTGAACTCTCAGCATCTTGCACGGTGAACTGAAATGCTTGATAAATCACTGAATGAGTGAAAGAATGAATGAAGATAAATGGTAGCTTCACAGTCACTTCACCTCTCTGATACCTTCATTGTTAAAGCCACCAAAATAAAAATAGTGACAATAATAAAAGACATACCTGATTTGAAATTCTCTAGTAAAATAAACCCTCTGTACACCTCAATGCCGATTAGCATTAACATGTTTTTTTTATGTAAATATTAAAGCATGGAATGTGTAGCAATGGTTGCTGGGCAAGATTTGGTAAAAGTGTCATTTGGGTTAAACCAAGCTAATCACAATGACTGGTTGGGCATATTTCCAGCATGGAAAATGGGTTTCCCTCTGCAGCATCTCTGGCCTTCCTGAGAATCTGATTCCCACATCAATCTCTGCCATTTAGATTAGTGATGCTTCCAAGACTTTTTTAACTTTAAAGGAATCTAGAAATCACAGTGTTCTCAATCGTGAAGGTAGCTATTTCATATTTTACAGATGCCAAGGGAGGTTAAAATTCTACTTCCACGTCTGATAGCTTCACATGAAGTTGTTCTTGACACAGGTTTTGTTAATAAACTCGTACAGCCTGAATTGGTCTGCAGTACAGTTCTCCAGCTCTCCTTCCTGGACACTCCTGACTCACGCATCTCTCCTTCCTCTCCCTCCTCTTCTCTCTCCACTTCCCTTCAGTCTTAGCTCTCCCAGTCTTGAGAAAGCAAATCTGGTAAATCACACACACAAGGATATTTGCATTTCAAGTTAGAACTCTAAACAATGGATTTGGGAAATACAGGTTTATAGGCCAGACTGATAGTAAAATTTCCTCATTTGCAAGCTGCCCAGGGGTGGATTGGGACCTTCTTTGTATGTCCAAAATCATACTTCATAGCAGAAAATTATGCTAAGTCACTAGAAAAAAATCAAAAGTTTGGTTGGCTTCATTTCAATTTCTCCTGGACTGAGACTTTCCTACCCTTAGCCGATCAGGGAGGGTGAGGATTCTACTCATTAAGGGCAGTGGGACTCTGGAAAGTGGAAGTCTTTTGAGTTGGAAAGGGCCCCTCAATGTCATTAAGCTCTATCTTGATGGTGTCGGCCATTAATTCTGCAGCTTTGGGTCAAGTGAGGGAGTTGAGCAGCTCCACCAGGCTTCCCCTGCGTCACTCTTGCAGCCTGTTTCCTGCTCACCTTGGCCTCTGCGGGAATCCAGTTAAGCATTTGGCAAGTGTCCATCCTTGTGGACACGGATGTCTCATAACAACTTCCACCCTCTCCTCCCCACCCACCCACGCAGTGAGCAGAGGTGCAAAGATGACCTCTGATTTTCCCACAGGGATTGAGGTACATAGAGAAGGAATCTGGCACAGGCTTTAGTTCATTTTCCATGAATACTACCAGTCTAAAATAAGTAAAAGGACACTTTTCTGACCATTGTTAAACAGTGACATGCATTGGAATCAACAAAAAATAATTAGTTCTGCCCCCGCCTGACCCAATCAGTGCTTTGCGCAGTTCCTGACACTTAGGGGGCACTTAGTAAATATCTGTTGAGTGAATAAATCTCCAAGACTGGGACTTAGGGAATTTGAAAAGTGTAGTGACAGGAAAGAGAGAGAAAAGGGAATAATAGAATACTGGAATAGCAAACAAAACAAGATGCATTTAAGAGGTAAATACAATATACTTTCTTCTTAATAGTATACCCCCAAATTTGATGGTTAATCTGCCTGTAAAACAGCATTTATGGGGCAAAAACTACCTTATATAAACATATGATTCAGACTTTTCTTATAATCTAGATTATAAATTTATAATCTAAGCGAAAGGAGAAAATTAACCGAATGAAGTAATTAAAGGTAAACTATATTCCAAAATGCCTGGTTCTGAAAGTAAGAGCTAGAGTGGTATAGAAACAATGGTGAAAGACATGCTGATGGGAAGCATATGCCTATAATTGAAAAGTAATTCAGTGACTACTATATATAAAATAGACAAACAGCAAGGTCCTACTATATAGCACAGGAAACTTCAATATCTTGTAGTAACCTAATGAAAAAGAATATATATATATAAACTGAATCACTATGCTGTACACCAGAGACTAACACAACATTGTAAATTGACTATACTTCAATAAAAAAAGTAATTCAGTGGACTGCCATTAGGCACACATTTGTCTTCAACATACTCAGTTGTATATGCTAGAAGAAAATTGTTTTTGAAATAAAGAAGTTAAATATTGCGGGGCATGCAGTTGGCCATTCCACCCAGTGAACACATGAGGGATGATCATCACCTGCAGTGTGTTCTCATTCCCTTTTGCTTCCTAGTGAGACACCTCTTTTCCTTTAATGAAATTTCAGTGTTTACAACATCTCTATGGTTGATTTAAAGGAATTCTTGAGGGTAGTTTTAAATATACGTAATTATCATACATTCCCCAGCCTTACTTATACTATTTAGGCTATTCTAATACTCTAAATACTGCATTTTCTCCTTTTTAATCAACTGTCCAAAAGAAATAAAAAGGAAGTGATTGGTATAGTAATTTGTTGGTTGTTATTTGATGATTGGTTCCTTCACTCCTTCACATTCAAGTGAAGCTCAAACACTTATCAAGTTTCTACTTCCATAAGGCACACTAGACTTTGAGAATGTGTCTAGGTTTGTTTTACATTGATACTAGAATAAGAATTTTCTGTGAGTGTTTATACTAACAGGATATATCTAGCATATACTTTATATAGTAACATGATGAAGAAATTTTTTTCTTTAGTATTTTAAACATTGACTTAATATTCAAAAAACCAGAGGCATCCTTTTCAGCCTCATTAAGGTCAAGGTCCAAGATACTGACAGGTGGAGAGAATTCTCAGTATCTCTCTGCTGAAAGTGACTGTATTTCTAGCTAAGATTGGGAAGTTATTTATTTTCATAGTTAATGGTGCACAATAATCGAAATGCACAGAAGAGGAGATTTTCTTTGCTTTGAAGCATGCGGATGTGTTGATGGTCAGGGTTGGCCAGTCACCAGAGACACACCGCTGTCTTGCACAAGCACTGCACCACCTCTCATTATTCCTCCAATGGGAAATCAGTGCATCCAGCTGCTGGCTCACATGTGAGAGCAGCACATGAAAATCTGAGAAAGAGACAACCTATTTCCACTCCTGAAACTCCATAGACTCTCCTGTCTCGTCAGGACATCTCAAAACAACATTTACCTACATTTAATTAAGTACGATGCCTCAGAATGCTTCATAATGAAAAGGCTAGAATGCTATCCAGTTTGTTTTTGTAAACAATCCTTTGCACATATTATCATAGAGACAACTCTGCTGCTCTTCCTTCCTCGGGAATCCTGAAACTTAACTCACTTCCTCAGGCTGGGCAGAAATACAGCTGGAGCATATTTGTTCAAGCATAAATTTTTGTTGAAGTATAAATTTGTTCACAAATTAGTGACAGGAGTTGTCAGAAAAAAAGCTACAAAAAAGTTAGTGAAGTTAGTGATATATCAGAATTCTGTGCTGAGATATCCTGTACTACTTCACTGTCATTTTACCAAGAATAGCAACATTTTTCTCATGGCTAAAAAGGGAAGTAAAACATTTCCTTGCAGTTTTTTATATTAGGACGTAAAATGACAGCTTTACATTTTCAAACAATGAGATGATTCAAAAATAAAAGGCAAATTTGTTTTCATAGAATGCACCATCATTTCAAGAGGCTTACTCCTATCCTGTGCAGAAAAGGAGATAATGTGATTGCTGGAGCTGTTGTTATTTGGATTAAATCTTTCCGCAAATCAAAAATACATGCTTCAGAAAATGAATTTTTATGATTTTTCCATAAAGTCATAAAAGCCAAACTGTGTACTGTGTATAAAGCTATCCATTCTTACAGCATTGTAACTTCACTTCCAAGGGGAAACATGTCATAGAAGGATATTTCTTTCGAAGAGAAGGACTTACCAAAAAATGAAACACATACCCACACCAGCATATAGTTAATTTTAAGGCCCAAATATAATATAAAAACAAAATGTATAGTGAGAAGGCTGGCCTTCAAAAGCTTTTTTTGTAAAAGAAATTTGCATGCCTGCTAAATCAGAACAAAATAACTAGTCTCTGTGCATAAATTTTCTGAAAAGATTTTGTGAAATCGTTTATTTTTCCTTGTTTTGATTAGATTTCCAAGGTTTACTGTGGTTGTGAAGAAACTTTAGTAGATTTAAAGAAGACTCAGTTTCACCTAAATGAACAAGTTCATGCATAATAAGAATAATAAAGTTTGTTCCCACTTCACTAACGGATGGGACAGAAGGAAGGGAAGTTGGGAGAGGTTGGGAGATTAGATATTGTTTCTTTTCGTCTTAAACAGAATCAGCAATTTTGAAATTAAGGCAAAAAGAAATGTGAACCTGAGTTCTGGCAACTCAACAGCATTTATTATCTACCACAGCAGATTTCTGCTAAGAACATCTGCCCTAAACCAGCAACAGACTAAGGTTGATTGTCACTCTTCCGAAAGGAATTCCTGTTTCCCTTCCTTACACACACACACACACACACACACACAGCTTATCTGGCAATCTTGAGAGAACCCAGAGAAATCTGGGAAACCAAAGAGTGAAATCCCAACCCAGCCTTGTCACCCTCTTCCTTAGCAGAAAGGAAATGTACTTTAGGCTTCATTGAAATTATAAGCAATGCTCTGTTTGCAGCTGTGTTTCAAAAATCTGATGTCAGTAGCACTAAATACATCTTTTCATCTTGGGCAAAACTTATCAAAAACATAAAGAACCAGATTATATGATCCTATGAAAACAGCCCACAGAAAATACCTCTATTCTTTTTGTTGCTATGCCACATGTATTTATCATTAGTTATTGCCAATTTATTTATTTATTAGTAATTAACTATCTCTGCCTAGCAAAATAAGATTTCAGGAACCAAAACTTTTAATCTGGACACAGTTTCATACTTTTGGTTGATCTCCTGCATTATGTATTACTGTCACTCCAGCTACTAAATACAGAGAGAAAATAACCTAACGTTTTGTGAAGTCTGTACTCTGCTAAGAAAAAAGAAAAAGAAATACTAACAAGAAAAATATGAACTTATAATACCAGGTATTGATGTAACATTTACTGTGTTTGAAATGGAAACTCTTTTTCCCTAAATGAATCCTTTAATTATTCCTGCAAGATTGTCTCCACTTGGGATGAACCAACCGAAACATGGGGCATATCTGAATGGCCAAAATGAATGATAAAACAGTAAAGAGACACATTTTGTCATGTTTTGGTCCAATGTCTCTCCTCCCTGTTGTGTCATGTCAGCTACCTTAGTAACCACATGCTATGTTACAAGGAAAACCTTTCTCAAAAGCAATTTAGCAATATATCAAGAGTCTTTAAATGATTCATAGGCTTTGCTTCTGCGATTCCATGTCCTGAAAAATATTAAGAGAAATAGGCAAAGCTATCCATCACAGTATTAGTTCAAACAGTTGAAAATTGAAAACAAATGTTCAGCAATAGGAAAATGACCAAATAAATTGTGGAATAGCCATACTCTGGAATTCATTACAGCAATTAAAATCACGTTTTAATGAAATGTTTAATAATATGAACTCCAAGAGTATATGAAAAGTGAAAAAAAAAACAGAAATGTATATAATCCTAAAAGCATAAGAGGAAATGTATATATGTATACCTATATATACGATATGACCCTAATAGTATTAATGAATATATATGTACTCATATATATCCCATTATGTATAGTATAAATATTTGAAGGAAAAGAAGCATGAATGATGGTTATTTTATTTTTAAGTGGCAAAATTAGAGATTTTTATATTATTCTTTAAGCTCTCCTATTTCTTCCAAACTTTCCACAATAATTTTTTATAATTAAAATATAAAGGTATTCTATTTTTATATTTAAAAATAACCTCCACTGACATTATGTGATTCCCTGTCTCTTACAAAATTACTGGAAAATAATGGATGCCTTCAAAACCTAGCATTTCTATGAAAGAAGTTTAGCAAAACTGATATTTTAGCACAGGAAAATAATTCTACATTAATAAAACTTCCAAGGGATAAAAAAACAGGAAACCTTCCAATATTTGGAAATTTAAGGATATAGTTATAAATACTGTGTTAGTGAGTTTGCATAATTCCTACTTACTCTTGGCATGGTAACCTTGCTTAAAAATAGATGTTAAAGACAACTTAGTAGCCAGTCAAAAATTTCTTCCAAATATAATGAGTCTCTCTCTCTCTCCCTCTATTTGTATATATGTACAAATATTAATTTAAATAATTTTGTTTAAAATTAAACTTTAAGAGTTTTTTTTTTACAATCATCTGTGATATGTGACTCTAAGAAGAAGGTGGTCTGTATTTAAAAAAAACAAGAAAAGGTATGTCATTACTTACAAGTATACAATAAAAATTAGAATTCATTAAAGTGTTTCTGTTGAAATTTTGAAATATATTTAGAATGGAGTTAAAATTAAAAGTGTCATCCTCAAGGAACTATAGTACAGATTGGCCTTAAAACATAATTTTCTTCAGAGAATTAAACATGTCTTACTATAGCTTATTAAACATGCCTCATTATGGGCATTACTATTTTACATAACTAATTCAGGTAAAATAAAAAATGTTCAAATTTAGAAGAATTACCACATTTTGCTATACTACATTCATAATCACTCTCCCTGGCCCAGAAATGTAGAGGTAACTTAAAAGTCCACAAGTCTTGTTATTTTACACAATTTTTAAATAACTCTGCCATAAAACTTCCAAGGCTTTGAAATGTCACATAGGATAGGACAGACTCTTTGAGATAATTGCTGTCTCTCAGTATAAAAGAGAGGTCTCCAGGAAACTCTGCCCTGCCAGGAACAAACAACCTAAAGTGAATGGGACTCAGAGCAGCTGAAGACCACTCCTGGGTGTCAGGAATAAGACTTTGGGGGAAGTGAGCCTGAGGTGGAACATCTAGGAGCCAAAGATGGGAGGCTCAAACATAAAGATGAAGGCACAGGATGCTGAAGCCAGAGCAGTGGCAAATTGGAACAGGTTGGGGCCAGAGTAGCATGACCAGCAGGCATCTAGGAGGGTGTGAGGTTGCCCTGAGGGGGATCCCTATAGCAACACTGCTGTGGAGATAATGAACCTTGGAACAGCTAGAAATGGGAGAATTACAAACAGGCACTCCTGCTTGAAACCAAAATTTATGAGAGGTTTACCCACTAGCTACCTGCAAAAATAGGAAGCCAACCCCCTCAAGTATCCTTAAGAACTAGCTCAGAATAGGTCAATAAATTGACAAAGATGATCAGAAATTCTAGAAGACAAAGCACTGTGAGTGAGAGCAGAAAGAACAAATAACGTTCAGTCTGCAAGGACAGCAGATGCTGGAGCTGTCAGCTGCAGACTACAGAATGGCTGTGTACAATAGAGCAGAAGAAATAAAAGATACAGAAATGAGTGAGTAACAGGAAACTCAAAGTGAACACACACCAAAAACACTCATAGAATTTCTAGAAATGGAAATATCAATGTCAGAATAAAAAATGGAGAGATAAAATAGAAATTACCAACATTTGAAGAAAGTTAATGAACTGAAACATATAACTGAAATGTTTAATTAGAATGAATGCTGCAAAGAAGATGGAAACTTAGAAAAAGCAAGACAAATGAAATGTAAGATGGTATAAAAAAAAACCCAGATTAGCCATAATCATAAAATACTTAAACAACCAATTATATGGACACAGATATAAATACAGCATGTATAAACATAGCACATCTATAAACATAAACTATCAAATTTAAAGATTATCAGAGAGGATTATTTTTAATCCAGTTATATGTTTATAGAAAATATTCCTAAAGAATGAGTAAACTAATGGGATAAAGTGTAAAGATAAAAAGGCTACATCAGGCAAATAACCAAAAGTAAGCCAGAGCAGCTCTACTGTTCATAGATCAAGTATCTTTTAAGAACGAGTAGAATCACTGGGATATAGGGAGTGGCTCTACAGTAAAAGTAATGAAGACTTAATTCACTAGGAGGATATAATAAGTTTAAACAAAAATGGCTATAGCAAAACAGCTTTAAAGTGTAGGTAGTAAGAAAACAGTTAAAACCACATAGAATGTTGACAAATCAACAAAATGAGAAATTGTAAAATAGCTCCTCTCAATTATTATTGATAGCAAGCAGACAAAAAAAAAAAAAAATCAATAAAACTAAAGAAGAATAGAACACACCTGACAAGCTGAGAACAAGCTTGATGTAAGAGCTCCAGATACTTGTCCTGCTCAAGGACGTACAGAGTATTTTTTAAACTGGCTATGTGCAAGACCCTAAAGCAAGTCACAGCACATTTCAAAGAACAGGAATCACGTATAACAGCTTATCCAGTAAATGTAATCAAGAAGTAGTAACAAAGAGACAAATAAAAACATCTCCATGTACTGAGAAGTTAGAGAACACATTTCTACTTAATCCATGGGTCAAAGAAGAAATGTTAATGGATGTTAAAGAACAAAAACTCAAGCCTAGAGCTGAAGGGCAACCAAAAGTCTACATTTTAAAACTTGTAGGAAACATTAAAAGCAGTGTTTTGAGTTCTGCTTAGCTTTTAAATGATTACATTACAAAAGAAAAAATGATGGAAAAGTAATGAGTTTTTTCCAAAAGTAAAGATTATAAAAAGAATAGCCTAATAAAATCAAAGGCAGCAGGAAGACAGATATAATATAGATAAGGATGAGTATGAATGAGATAAAATATAAAGGGACAATAGGAGGCATCAAAAGAACTGAGTTTGATTCAAAAGGAACCTCAGGTGAGATTGGTCAAAAAGGAGAAAGAGAGATATATGGAGGGAAGTACATAAATAAATAGTACACCGGATATTAAAGGGACTATAATAAAAGATGAGCCCAAGATCATAGTAGATGAGAAATCATCAACAATTTCATGCCAATAAATTATACAATTTAACCAAAACAAAAAGAAATCTCAAAAAATTATAACTTGCCAAGAACCTCAAGAAAACACAAAAATCTTTGTATTTCTACAACTGTTAAAAAGTCAAACCAGTAGTAAAACATATTTGTATATAGAAAAAAATGAGACCTCCAAAGTTTTACAAGTAAATTCCACCAAATGTTTAAAGAACAAATCATTCCAAATTTGAGCAAATTTTCTGGAGAATAGAAAATGAGGAAGGAATCCCTAACTGGTTTGCCAAGGTCAGTATAAACTTGATACGAAATCAGGTAAAAACAAAATGAGAAAGGAAAAGTATAATATCCAGTTTCTCATGAATATAGGTGCAGAAATCCTAAACAAGAAATTTACAGATAGAATTCAACAATATAAAAAGATAATATACATACTATCCAGGTTAGAATTACTCTATGAATAAAAGGATAGTTTTTAGAAAATCTGTAAATACTATTCAAACCATTAACAGGTTAAAGGAAAAATATGATCATCTAAATAGATGAATAAAAAGGATTTTATAAAGTTTAATACCTATTCTTAATGCAAAAAGAACTGTGAGCTAAGAGAATATTGTTAACCTGACAATGTGTATCTACAGAAAACTTAGAATAGACACCATCCTAAGTAAGAAAATGTCATAAGCATTCCTTTTAACATATTTCAGATTTGGGGGGGTGGGTGGTAGGTAATTAGGTTTTTAATTTATTTATTTATTAACAGAGGTACTGGGGATTGAACCCAGGACTTCCTGCATGCTAACTGCGCACTCTACCACTGAGTTATACCCTCCTCTGCAGAAGCACTCCCTTTAAAATCAGGAACAAAAATGAGAATGCTCACTGGTGCCATTTTATATTCAGTGTTTTATAGGAAATTCTGGTCTAATAAGACCAGAAAAATAAATGTTATAATTTTCTGTGTATAAATCCATAGATAAATTAATAGAATATTATAAATATTATAAATAATGAGAGATTAATAAGGATGCAAGGCAAAAATTCATTTTTCAAATTTCAAGTCAATTGCATTTCTGTACACTAGAAATAAACTAGAAAATTTAATTTAAAACACATGATTCATAAAGAAAATTTGTCTAAATCTTTTTTTCATTTTGGGAGTATATACCCAGAAGTGAAATTGCTGAATCATATGGTAGATCTATTTTTAACATTTTGAGGAGCCTCCATGTTGTTTTCCATTCTGATTGGACCAATTTACAATCCCATCAGCAATGTATAAGGGTTCTCTTTAACCACATGCTTGCCAACACCTGCTGTTTTTTGTATTATCTTTATTTTTATAACATAAGACATAAAAACAATTTCGTGATTAATTATGAATTTAGATATCAAATGTAAACTTTAAAAGTTTTAGAAGATAATTTCTGCCTGTGGAGTGGGGAATGATTTTTTTAAAAAACAAGATAAAAATAGTAACTATAGAAAGATTGAGAAGTATGGTTTCATTAACATTTAAAACTCTATTGAAAAAGTGAAACTGGAATTAAAATGCAAGTATAAACTGGAAGAGCTATTATCAATATGCTTATCAAGGGATCAGTATTATGAATATCTAACACACATTTCAAAAAGAAAATACTAACTACTCAGTACAAGAATAGGCAAAAGACATGAATAAGTAACAGCTTGGTAAGGCAACATACAAGTATAAAGATACATTCAATCTCATTATTACTCACACAGAATAGCACTGGGACAGACTATTTCACTTTCCTTCAAAGGGCAAAAAGTAAGAAGTGTGACTTTCCAACAGTGGATAGGATGTGAATAAGGGAATCTGATGTGCTTTCCTGGTGGGAGTGAAAACTGTATGCCCTCTGTGAAAAAGAACATATCTTAGAGGGTCAAACAGTGGCATGTTCTGTTGCTCAGCATGTCTACTCCTAAGCATATTCCCAAAAGAAACTGTCTGGAATGCCCCCCAGCAGGGGCATGGAAAAATGCAGTGTGGTGTAGTCACACAATGGAATGTTACACAGCAATGAGAATGAATGAATTCACAGCCTGATGAACAACAGAGTTAAAATTTAATAACATGTTATATAAGAAAAGCAAGTTTCAGAAGACACTATGATAGCATGTTTATAAAGTTCAAGAGTAAAACTCCACAAAATATTTTTAGGCATGTATTTGTGTGTGATATGTGAGAGTATGAGACAAAACCTTACACATACACAAACATGTAAGTGTTTGTATACATACATGTGTGAGTATATATGTACCTTTTTTAAAGCAATGTCAGATACAAAATTCAGGGCAACGATTACCCATAATGGGAAGACAGAAGATGAGATAGAGGAATATATAAATAGAACTATGTTATTGGTAATGTCCCCATTTCTGGTTTGAGTGGTAGATTCATGGCTATTCATTAAATTATTAAATAAGAAACAAATGAAATAAGTAAATTAAAAGAAAGCCACATCTGGATAAATGATAATAGTGCTTTATGAACGTTATGATTAACCTACTCCTCATCTCCTTAAAAGTCAAGATATGGGCACATACACCAAAACAAGTAGACCAAAGAATGAATGTATAGCAGAACATGTAAACAGAAGGCATTAATTTGACTAGTGCTTTATAATAGTTAACAGAATCCAAAGAAGATCTGTCCTGCTGGAATTTCTGAGATATTTCATTGGATTCCATTTTTTCCTACAATTGTTTTGCATTGTGTTGTAAAAAAAAAAAAAAAAAAGCTTAACAGTATTGATAAAGGAAAGATACGTTTATTAGGGAAGGTGGTCTGACTGATAAGTCATGTATGTTATAATTGATGAGTATAAGCACACTGATATAGGTGGGAAGGCTAGGTCAGCTATGAAATGTCCTATTTGAATAAGAAGAATAATGAAATAGTTGAATTATCAAATAATTGTAAATTATTTACTTCATATACAATAATTCTACACTCACTTGCATTCTAAAATGTGTCTGAGTAAGAAACAAGGGGATGGCGTTCCAGAAAGGCGGACAGAAATGGTACATAATATACAGCCTACTTTGTATTACTTGCCTGTTGCTGCAAGTTCCATGTTAGCATGGGGCACACGTAGCGTTTTGTGTAAGATTTGAAAGGTCAGGTAAAGAAGCAGCTTCCTAGCTGCTAGTGTTGTTTCTTGAGGGCTCTTCTGTTTAGGAGACACAGCAGCTGGATTCACAGCTCCTGTGGCTCCTGCCAAGTTTCCTCCTTCAGGTCAGGTCCTTGTGTAGCTTTGTGATGAAGCTCAACCAGCTCCTCCTGTAGCATACCACCATCATCAAAGTTGGGGACTTGGAGGCGAAGAGACTCTAACTGAAGTTCCAGTCCATCCTTGTGGCTTTGAGCTCAGTCTTGCAGGTTTCAGCTTGACCTCACTTCCCCATGTCCATCTGCCCTTCTCTGCTGCCTGCCCTCTGAGCTGCAGGCTTTAGCACCAGACACAGCTTCACATAGACTGTGAAATCAGCTCCTTCAGCAGAGTCACATCAGATCTCTATAATAAACTCCTTGTTATAGGCATCTCCCAATTCTTCCTTTCTAATCAAACCCTGAGTGGAACACAGGAGAATCAAGTAGACATGCTTTTCCCCACGTGTTCACCAATCTCAGATTCTGTTTGGAGGCAACTTGGTAGACCAGGATTGCAGCAAAGTTGATCAGGGATCAAATCCAAGTCCCCTATTTTATCTTGGGCTTGTACCTTCATTTCTCTGTGTAGCAGTATCTCCATGTGTAAAATCCTGGTAATAATCCCTACTTTCTAAGGTTGATGGGAGAATCAACTTAAATCCTCTCCGTCAAGCCCTGAGCCCAGTACTCAGCTCTTGGTGAGTGTTATTATCCTTTTTCTCCATCCAGAGCTTTGCAGTCCTTAAAAAACAGTTGGATGCCTGAATTCATGCAGCTGATGCTTCTTGGGGTCTTTTACATAATTAATTGACTATTACATTCCTATGAGTGAGCTCTTCTACATACTCACATGACTAAAGGGAAGAGATTTATAATTTTTTAAGCATAATGGAATATATTTTGAATCTAGGTCTCTGTGGACTCCAAACTTTCTCTCTATGCTGATTTCTGAATGAATGCAGGTCAACAAAATTTCCACCCTCAACCCCCACAGGAGTATGAATAAGCTAAATTCTAAGAATGCAAAAGGCACACACACACACACACACACACACACACACACACACACACACACACACACACACACACACACACACACACACACACGGAAAAGTGAGAAACCTAGCAAAACTCAAAATGCATTTTATGCATTCCAGGGAAGCGACTTAAATGATCCTATGTGTGTTTGTATTTTTTCATCCTATTGAAAATCCTTTGGGGAGGTATGATTCTTACATCCAAAAATTCTCTCTCTTTCAGTGTTGAATTAGGTGTTGAAATTAACAAGGAAACTCTTTCCAACTATTAAGAGGCCATGCTATGCCCTCTTAGAAAAATATATCCTGCCACTCAGACTTGAAGCCACCTCCCATATACTGTTTTAAAACAACACAATACAAGAAGCCCAAATAATATAAAAAATGCCCTCTTTTTTTTTTTTCCTGGTTAGCGAATACCTCTCCAGAGGTAAATAAAAGTTTTCACAGAAAAACGTGAATCTTACTGACAAGGTGAGTTACTCAGAGATAGTTTGCTGACGTCAAGGAATATTTGAGCTTGTTGTTTTTGCATCTGATTTTGGCAGGACCTCACAGACAAACGAAATACTAGGTCAAAGTTTGGTGTATAGGCAGAGTTCACCCGACTGAAATAACACTGAGCTCAGTCCCCCTGGCCTCTCCCCTCTCACCAGGCCTCCTCCACCCAGGGAGGACTTCGGGAGGGAGTTTTACAGCAACTTGCACAGACTCCAAGAAGTACCATTGGAAAAGCCTCCTTTAAAGACGAAGGCAGCATAGTAAGGGCTGAGCTAAAGAGGCAAGATCTGGGCCTTTTATTTCAGTTCTACCCTACTGCTTACTGGAAGACCCTTGGAGAGTCACTTCAAGTATCTGAACATTCCTTTCTCTGGGTTAACACCATTTGCCCTCTCAGGGTTATCTTCTTGGTCAAATTAGCAAATGTATGAGGAAGCACTTCTAAAGCCTAAAATGGAATGTAAGCTCTTTTTCTCTCAAGTCCTCAAACAATAAGCATTCTCGAAAGTTTTTTCTTCCACCCTTACTTCATTTCTTTTCCCTCCCGGTGTTCTCTTCTCTGGTGATTTCAACAGGGCTTGCAGTTTAAAGTATCCCCTCGAGGCATATGATTCTCAGGTTGCCGCCCATACCTCCAAATCCTTTTCAAATTCTACATCAGAACTTCCACCTGTTTCATAGACAGCAGATATTGGCAACCTCTCAAATTCAGCTGGTTGAAAACATCTTCACTGTCTCCTCAATCTCCCCCCACCTCTTCTTCATTATTTCCGTTTCCTTCATTGGACACTGTTCAAACCATAGAGATACAGATTTTGGCCTCTTCCTCGCCTTAGACCCAAGTCACCGCACACAGCTTCATAGTTGGTTAATTCTTCTTTCACACAGTCCACCTTTTCTCCTTCACACAGTTAATTCCATCCACAGTGTTTTATTGAGGCACTCATTACCAAATGCCTGAGTCACTGCGACAATGCCCTAATTGATCTCCCCATCCAGAATATCCTCCATTCAATAAATCCTACCCGCCATTCCAAATAATTGTTTGTAAAGTACAGCAGAGATCAAGTTTCTCCCTTACTTCAAGATACTTAATGGCTCCCTGTTGCCTAAGGAACACAGTATCAGGTTTCTTGGTGTTGCTCCTTTGCATCTTTGAAGCACAGGTATCTGTATAACAAAGGAAATAAGTAGTCATCGTTACACACCACTTACTCCTTTCTCTGTTAGAGCTGGCTGCTTCTGCTACTGCAATCTTAAACTGTAGAGAACAGCACTCAGATCTGTCTGTCAATTATTCCTAGTTCATCTTAATGTTAAATTCCTCAAATATCTAGTGTCCTCTTTGCCTGTACTATTATTTCTCAAAAAACATTTTTCCATCAACTGTCCATATGGTCTGTCCTGGCTATTCCTTGTGGCTGAAATGCACATGCTTATAAATTTCATGGTCAGATGTTCACCCTGTGTTTGGAATAGAATGTGCTTCCACATCCAAATCTGGAGCTGAAGCATACACTTCCATATGGACCAACTAACACAGCACAAGATCTGATTTATACTTGGAAGGGAATGGAACATACATAAAGATTATATCACTCCAGTGTGTATTAATGCATGTCAAATAGCCTAATAATAATTACTGGCCTAATGTATTTTAGAATTTACATGATAAAGACAGCTCACTTTTAAATTGCTTACCAGAAAAAAGAATCTTTATTAGTATGTAAAAATAATTCTTTAAAGATGCTGAAGCAGTACATTGACACATTGTAAGCATAGGCATATATAGAAGATGACAGAGAGTCATATAGGAAGTGAACAGACCAAATATCCCCCTGAATGAAGACCCAACTAACATATATATGTCTGCTAAATGGCAGCAAGCATGTCTTTGCAGTTTCTTTTTTGTTTCCTTAATGACCAAGTTGTGAGAAATGGATGTATCAGGGAAGATAGTAGGTGATGACTTCTCCCCTTTGTACATAGAGAGCTACATCACTCACTAACCATCCTCTCCCCGGTTATCTCACCCCCACACCCTCCACTGCACCCCCAAATTCTGTGTGTTCTTACATTTTGAAGGAAACCATTTCCAGAGGTACTGGTAAGGCATGATGCTCCAAGCTGTTGTAGTTTCTACCCACTCGTATGACTGCACTGGCTTAGACAACATTAGGAAGGGAAAACGTGCCAGCATCTCCTTTCTTGTGTCCAGGAGGATGCCAAGCCAGTGCTTTGAATAAAGGACACCGTTTGTTGTTTATCAGTCTGAGAAGGAAACTGATGGCATACTCTAAAGATTTATCCTAATATGTGAGTGAAGGGAACATATACAAATATGTGAGTGTGGTGAGGAAACTAGTCATACATGATGAATAACCCATAACTAGCACCAACAGGAAGCCATTGCCAACCCCTGATCTAATGTGATTAGATGAGGAAAGAGTTATCAAATCCTGTCAGAGATGGAAATGCCACGTGACAGAAGCTTTGGCTGTAGAAGACACTCTCATTTCCTGCTGATGTCACCCACTACCAAATCTAAAGGGCAGCAGAAGGCACAGGAGCCAGGGGATCCAGTCCTCTGGGGTCAGTTTACAGAGCAGGGCAGAGCAGAGTGCAGAATGAAAGGAGATAGGACTCAGGAAGGGGCCAAAGAAGAGAAAACTAGCACTCTCATCTTTCATAAGGAACTTGAAAACTATATTAAACAATGGAAAATATTGAGGAGCAAATTTGTCATAGCAACTAACAGTAAGCCTTAACTATTGGGTCTTAATGAATGGATATTGCAAGATACTGACTTACAGCAAGGCCAGAAGACTTGGCTTCCTTCATGATTTTTGAGAGTACAATGGTACATATAGAGTATCTGTTCAATCAGAATATCTGGTTAAATAACTTGTACAAGAGCAATGTATAGGGAATGGTAAAATCTGAACAGAATCCCAGGCACCAGTAGTCTATGTGTTTAACCACTGGGCTCTGGTGAATAGTGAAGTCTTGTGCATCATCAAATAGTGAACAGTAAGACTAAGATGGAAATCCCTGGGGAAGGTTTCCCCTCCACTGCATTGTGGATGGGATATAATTCATTATTTTCCTAGTTCTGAAGGTAACTAACCACACTCACTCTGTAAACTTGGGTGCAACTATTACTACGAATACTAGAGATAAAGTTGATAAGACTTTAAAATCATGAACCAAATGATTGTTTAAACTACCTTTAAATTATATTTACATATTCTAATATAATAATTTATTACCTAATCTGCATTAGCCCATGTAATCCAGATGAAGAAATTAGAGTACACAGAAGTTAAAAGATATGCCCAGTATCACACAGCTAGAGTGATCAAACCAAAATCCAAATTGGCTGACAACCAGAATTAGCTACAGATTTCTTTAAAACAGAAATCCCCCAAATCCTGCCCTTGATCTACTGAAGTAGCATCAAGATTGATTGGGAGCAAGTGGTGACGATGTAACAACTAATATCTGCACTTTTAAAGGCTTCACAGCAAGACTGATGCGCTAGCAGGGTCAGAGTCACGAAAGACGCAAACTGATCAAATGCTGTAAGAGCGGATTCTAAGGAACCACTATCTTCCACTCTTGACTGATTCTCTGCCTCTAAATAGGCCATCAGCTACAACCAGGAATTTCCTAGTCAGGTCAAAATTTTGATAGAAGCTATATTTGGAGTCGTGTCACTCGACCTCTTATTGTCAGATCATGAAATACAGTTTAACGAAATGTTTTCTCTGAAGCTTGATGTGAGAGTCTAAAAAGCCTTCCTAGTTCGACATTTTGTGCATTTTTACAGTTTTCATTGAAAATGGGAACTTAACTAAAAGGAAAACACTTCCTTGAAATTCTGGAACTAGCAACTGAGCTCTGCTCATTCCATTTCTCCTTCTAACACTGGGGTTATCCCACTAATGCAGCTCCAAGTAAAGTTAAACATTAATTCACAAACAAATACTTAAAGGAGGAGACAAGACCAGTCATCATGGCTTACCACTCCCAAATCCACTAAAACAAAAATCATTTGCTTCAGATTAAGATCTCTATGGGGGAGTGGGTATAGCTCAGTGGTAAAGTGCGTGCTTAAGCATGCATGAGGCCCTGGGTTCAATCCCTGGCACCTCCGTTAAAAAAAAAAAAAAAGATTAAAAAAGACCTCTCCAAAGGAAGGCAAACACAACCAAAATAAAATAATAAAAGTAAAATTAGCAATAGGACTTGGCAAATTTGGAAATTCCTGAGATTGAGACAAGGTAAATGACAGAGAAGCAGCCCCTATTCCTCAGTTTAGTGTGTCCCATTGCACCCCTGGAAGAATTGACAGATTGCTGTACCTCAACTTTTGGACTCAAAGTGACACTGAATTGATATTCCTCTTCTGTTTCTCATCTCTTCAAAGTCTTTGCTGCAGTATTTTGCTAGTGGTATAATTGTGTTTATGGGAAGGAACTTTTAAAAACAACAGTTCATCTTTTTTTGTACTGATCTTTAAACTAGCCAACATTTTCCACCTGATTATTGCTAACTTTTGTGAGCAATAGAATAAGGTCTGAAATCTGGTTACTCTTTTGAAAAATTAGTCATCTCTAATACAGAGTGTACTTCTGTTGAATGTAAGAGTCAGTATGCCTTTGGCACTCAAGAGAAAAAAAAAGAAAACAACAATAATCCAATTTCTCTTCTAATGTTTGGATGGCAGCCTTCTGGAAGATTGGTTGCATGAATTCAGCATTGTATTATAGTGGGATAGATAAAGCACAATGATGGCTCAAATGGAATACTACTACAAGTGAAAAACAGATCTTTGAGCAAAGACAGTGCCCACACACAACAGATGTATAAATGAGCTCACAGAACTTCATGGGAAGTTGAGTCCATAAGCACGTGGTCATCCAGGGTTGGTGCTGACTCAAAGGGCTGTACTGGTGTCTTTCTAACTGTGATCCTCCTATTTCCCCATTCCTTTGTAAACAGAAGCTGAAGGAGGAGTGATGTTTAGGGCAGGTAAAGCTCCACCTTCTGATTGCTGGCAACCTCCTCCATGCTGTCCCTCTAGGCTGGAGGACCAGTTTTCCTTCAAGCCAACTCTGATGATCTCACTGAAGAGGTGCTGTTGGCTTGGTCCAGACCTAGAGTCTTGCTGAGGCAACAGAGAAAGACATTTGTCTAAAAGAATTTGTGAATAATAAAGATGATACAGAGGGGATATTGATTTATAATGATTTATATATAATTTGTAGGAAGCCCAATAGAGTGGAAAGAGAAGGCCCATTAAAATCAAAGAGTCTTAGGTTCGAATCCTGCTCTGCTGCTTACCAGGAAGCCATTACTCCACTCTGTCTCTTTTTTTCTTATCTGTAAATTGTGAATGCCAACATTTACCTTAGAGAAGTATTGAAAGAGCAAGAGATACTACATATAAAGTGAAAGAAATGGCAGTTGTTATTACTACTATTAATAATAATTAAACAATGTTACAAAGCACTCTGGGCTATCTTTCCCCACTATTTTCTATTCCGTTACCTCATGGGAACCTTGTGCACAGGTAGCAGATTTGTTCTTTAATGTCACTCTTGGGCATTTTCCATCTGCAGTTCAGTAGCCTGTACAAAGATGTGCTTGTTGAGAAGGCAGATAACTTTGCAGTATCTCAGAAAATACCACACTTGGTCAGCAAAGTACTATTTAGTACCAAAAGAAAATCACCTTATTCCATACTTCCTGAAATATTTTTCATGAGGTTGTTTCTGAAATTTGCTCAATATAAAGTTTACTTCAAAACAGCCTTTAAAGATTCCTGTCAGATTTGGGCAAACTGGCTTAAATGCAATTTTTTCCTTTGACAATTAAGCAGTTGAGATAGATACCCCTGAGAAATGAATCCCAGTTCCTAAAACTCATATTTTTGGCTCTTTTTTTTTTTTTCTTTTCTTACATAATAAAGTGTAGCCATTATCTCTTTCACTGTGCTTATTTGAAAATAACTACTTTGACTATTTGAACAAAATATATTTTGACTTAAAAATAAACATTTCCATGGATTTCTTAAATTGATGCGTGTGCTCCTCAAGGCATTGCTTTACTTATATGCCCCCAAAAAGAGTTTGGTATAAGAAGCCAAGTTTCCCAGGGGCTGGCAGCAAAAGAGGCGTGGAGCCACTGTTGCAAACACCCACAGTGGTAACATCGAGCTACAGGCAAATTGTAATTAGGCAAAAATGTTCTCTTCTATGTTCTTCTCTTAAAAACAGTATGAAGATTAGCTTTAAAATACAGAGTCATTTAAAGACTCATTTGTCGTATACTCCTTACTGAATCACCTGGAATATTTTTGGTTTAATGTCTCATTGCACAACCAATGTGTTCTCTGCCCACCAACTTGTGTTGCTGAGAGGAATGATGATTTGTGAGAATTAGATCTTGGAACCATGAGTTTAAGGAAGTCAGTCTAGTTTCCTTAAGTGAAGACATCAAGGCTTACCAAGACAGCAAGACATCCATGGCTGGGTTGTCCTATGGGCCACTTGGTATCTCAGCAAGTCAATTGGGAGGCCTTCCACAATGTGGAGCTTCCATGTAGAAGGGAAAATAGGTAACAGCAGAACTCATCCTTAGCTGGTGTAAATACTGCTCAAATACCAAGGGGTTAAAAATCACACAACGCCTTGCAGGGAACACATTAACTTTTAGAAAAAATAAGGAAACAGAAGCGAATTTCACATTAAAGGAACATACAGCTATTTGTCAGTGGAAGGGGAAATTAGTACAAGCAATTTGGAAGAAATAGACAGACAATCCACTCCCTTCATCTATGTTAATTTTTAAAAGCTGAAAGGAAGGGAACTCCCACGGCGAGCTAAAAAAAAGGAAGAGTTTGAGGAATGACTATTAAAGAAGAGGAGTAGGGCCAGGATGCAAAATACCTTTTAGGGCTACAAGGATTATCCTAGTGGACAGGGGAGAGTAAGGAAGAACGTTTATACTTATTCCATATTTACATGTATCAGGTACAGCTCTGTGTATTTCCCATGTATTGTTTTAACTCCTAAAAGGATAAATAATATATAATATCCAGATTTAATTGATGAATACCTCGACCTTCCAAGAAATTAACAGCTCTCCTAATGTCATACAAACGCAAAGTAGAAAGTCTCCATTTAAAACCAAGGTTGCTTACATGATTTCAAAACCCATTTTCTCTCTGAAGCAGTGTCCCAATGCAAAGTTTACTGCATATAACTTTTGGACGACCTTCACAGAGACGGGAAGCTCTCAGGTTATTAGGATTCTTGGTAGTTTCCAAGGATTTCCAGTAATCGGTGGTATTTCTCCCCATAATCATACGTTCCTACCACAGACCCCTTCACTCCTAAGGCAACAGTGTAAAATAGTTTATCCCTAGGCATTCATGATACATTCAAAATGAAAATCAAGAGTTGTAAAGTTTTACACGAGGATCAAAATGAAAAAAGAATGAAATTTGTGAGACCTTGAAAATTTTAAATTGTTTTAAAATTAGCAAATGCTTCAATAATGGAGTTCAGGCTCTCAAAATCAGTAATTTAATTTCTATATCTACAAACACAAGATTATCTATATGTTAAATATTCTACTAGGCACTTGCATGTTATGCATTTGTGAATATATATGAGATAAATATTACATATTAACTAAAATATCCAAAAAAGAAACAAAAGCAACATAGGAGGATCTCTGGCCCAAGCATCATTTTATGTTAACATATCAAAGTTAAGATTAGCTGGTTAAACACTATAATGACAAGTTTTTGAATATATTTTCACATTAGTCCATAAACAAGAACTACGTAACACATGTTGGTTGAGTTAGAGTCACAACCTGGCCACAATTTTTAACACGTGTTTTTCAAATGTTAAATCCCTTCTTCTGTCAATTGCCTGGAATGTAGGGTGGATTTTTTTTTTTTTCATTTCAAAACATCCAAAAAATAGAACTTGACTTCTGAGACTAGCCTATAAAATGGAAAGTAGAAATAAAACACTTTGAGCATACATTGTTATCATGTACAGATAAAGAAATCTTTGTCCAAATACAAGCAGCTGGTACATTTTAAAAGCAGAATTCCATGTTGTTCAAACCATGTTGTGGAAACCAGTGTCTCTCAACTGGTGGCAATTTCTGGTTTTAAGAAAAATGTATCTCAATGGGGCTTTAATATGCATTCCAGATGACTACTGATGGATACTTTTTTATTAAATGTATTGTGCTATTCTTATTGATATGAGCTTTGTTGGCATTATAGATTATAAATATCTGACCCCACTCAGTAACCTGTGTTTTCACTTCTCTTAATGGTGTATTTCAACAAATATAAGTTCTTACTCCAGTATTCTGATAGTTTCTTTTTTATTTAGTGCTTTTGATTTTACTTTTAAGACATTTTTGCCTAGTATAAGGCCATAAGGGCATTCTGTATTTTACCGTAAGAGGATTTCTTGTTTTACTTTTCACACTGAGATCTACAGCTAACCTAGGATTGATTTTTACATATTGTGTGAGATTAGGGGTCTAGAGTTACATTTTTCCATTTAGTAATTCAATTGGCCCAATGTCATGTTTCCTCACTGCTTTGCAATTCCACCTTTGTCATAAATCAAGTCTCTGTTTAGATTTTGGTCTATTTTTTTGATTGTTTATTTTATCCCCATGGTTTATTTGTCCATCCTTATGCCAATTCCATATTGTCACAATTACTGTAGCTTTATAATAGGTCTTGACATCTGGTAGAATGAGTCATGCACCATTGTTCTTTTCCTTCAATATAGTCTCAAGCATTTTTGACCTTTTGTATTTTCATATAAAGTTTAGAATCAGCTTGCTGAATTTTACCCTCAAAGTCTACAAGATTTTCATTTGTGGTTGTATTTATTATATAGAACTATTTGGGGAAAAAACCTGACAAGTTAACAGTATAAGTTCTTTAATTCCATAAACATGCCAGCTTTTTCATTTATTTAGTTCTTTAATTTCTCTTAATAAGGTTTTATGCTTTTTTGTGTTGAGATCTTATGCAGTTTTCTTTAGCTATATTCTTAGATATTAGATATTTTTTACTTTAATTCTCTACATATTGTTGCTATAATATAGAAATTTAATTGATAATTGTATGTTAACCTTGTACCCACCAAAATTGCTTAATTCACTTTTTCTAATTTTTTAATAGATTTTTTACATCAACTATCATTGAGAGTGACTAAAGACTGGCTTTATTCTTTTCTTCTTTTATTTCATTTTCTAGCTTTATTACACTAGTCCTAACTAGTGTAATACAATGCTGAATAGAAGTGATAATAATGAGTACCTTGTTTTGTCTCCTATCATAGCATAAAAGAGTTTAATAATGCATCATCAAGGATTGTGTTTGCTGCAAGATTTCTAGAGATACTTATTTTATCAACTTAAGGAAGTTTTCTTCTACTCCAAGTGAACTAAGAGTTTTGCTTTCTCTTGTTTTTATCATGGATGGCTGTTGGGTTTTATCAATATTGCCCTTTTGTTGTTGTTATGTGGTAAAATACTAACTGGTTTTTGAAATTTAAAACAATCTTTTTGTATTGAGAAGAACCCAACTTGTTGCATATATTCTTGAATTTGAGTTGCTAATATTTTGTTTGAAATTTTGCATCTCTGTTTATGTGATAAAACAAGATGAGGAGGTTCCTTTTTTACATTCTCAGAAATAGTTTATGTAAGATGAATGTTCCCTCTTCCTTAAATGTTAAAATAATTCACTGGTGAAGCCATTTGAACCTGGAGTTTCTTTGGGAAGTTTTAAAATATTTAACATATTTAACAAATATAAGACTATTTCAATGATCTTTTCTTTAGTTTTAAAACTTCTTTCTCAAGGGTTATGTCCATTTCACCTAAATTTTTAAAATTTTGTTAAAGTCATTCATAACATCCTTTAACATTTTAACATCTGTATGAGAAAGAAAATCCCATGGTGAGGGAAGGGTCTACTTACTGGTTTGGTCAAAATGTATTTAGCTGGGTCTGCAGAAGCAAGGAAAAAGCAAGTAACCTATTTTAATTAGTTAATAGAATAAATGTTTTAAAATGTATTACATTTTCAAGTTCCAATTATTTCTTTATGCCAAAACTAAAACCCTGTGATAAGGGTTAGTTTCACATGGAATTTAGGATTCTATATGTTGCAATTATAATACATTAACTATTATATAACTTTTATAAGAAGTTGTTAACATTTCTTATTAGGTCTGTTGGGTTGATTTTTCTCCTTTAATTCTAAGAACACACAAATAAAGAAGAGTCTTATCAGAGACTAATCATTTTGTCAAGAACTATATAGTGTTGAAGCAGAGATATCCTAAAATTAAGATGTATGACACATCCCAACTATGTAGTAATTGATAGAGGGATCAATTTCACATACTTTGAGTCCTTTGCCTCAGAGTTCCAGCTGATTCCACAGGATATCATGATGTGGAATGATTCTGGGATAGTCATTCTACAAACTTTTCTTACTAACACAAAGCTTAGTTTCACCAATTTTATGGATGTACTCCCCTCCCATGTCTGCTTAATATTTAGGGACCGTTTTCACCCTAACTTCTTTTTTGTTGTTGTTTTTACATTTTTTTTATTGAGTAACAGTTATTTTACAATGTTGTGTCAAATTCTAGTGTAGAGCATAATTTTTCAGTCATACATAAACATGTATATATTCATTGTCACTTTTTTTTTTTCACTATGAGCTACCACAAGATCTTGTATATTTTTCCCTGGGCTATACAGTATAATCTTGTTTATGTATTCTGCATTTTAAAATCACAGTCTGTCCATTCCCACCCCCCCACCCCCTTGGCCACCACAAGTTTGTATTCTATGAGTCTGTTTCTGTTTTGTATTTATGTTTTGTTTGTTTGTTTGTTTTTAGATTCCTCATATAAGCAATCTCATATGGTATTTTTCTTTCTCTTTCTGGCTTACTTCGCTTTGAATGACATTCTTCAGGAACATCCATGTTGCTGTAAATGGTGTTATGTTATCTGTTTTTGTGGCTGAATAGTATTCCATCATATAAATATACCACATCTTCTCCATCCAGTCATCTGTTGATGGACATCTAGGCTGCTTCCATGTCTTGGCTATTGTAAATAGTGCTGCTATGAACATTGGGGTGCAGGTGTCATTTTGAAGTAGGGTTCCTTCTGGATATATGCCCAGGAGCGGGATTCCTGGGTCATATGGTAAGTCTGTTCCTAGTCTTTTGAGGAATCTCCATACTGTTTTCCACAGTGGCTTTCCTTGCTTCCCTCTCCCACTCTTAATGATTTAGATATCTTCTTCTACAATTTTGTGTTTATTCTTTTTGTAATTCATGGCAGTTATCTCCTTTCCAGTTATAAGTTTCTCATTTTTGTAGCATCCTGCTTCTTTTCTATTTAGAGTAGACCTGTGAATATTTCTTTTAGCATGGGTTTAGTGTTGCTAAACTCTTGTAGCTTTTTCTTGTCTGTGAAGTTCTTTATCTCTCCTTCTATTCTAAAGGATAGCCTTGCTGGATAGGCTGCATCTTTTTTTCATTCAGGACTTTGAATATATCTTGCCACCCCCTTCTGGCCTGTAGTGTTTGTGTAGAGAAATCAGCTGAGAGCCTTATGGGGGTTCCCTTGTAACTCACTCTTTGTTTTTCTCTTGCTGCCTTTAGGATCATTTCTTTATCCTTGACTCTGGCCATCTTGATTATGATATGTCTTGGTGTGGGTCTGTTTGGGTTCTTCTTGTTTGGGACCCTCTGAGCCTCCTGTACTTGGATAGCTGATTTTTTCTTTAGGTTTGGGAAGTTTTCAGTCATAATTTCTTCAAATACCTTTTCAAATCCCCTTTGTTCTTTCTTCCCCTTCTGGAACCCCTATTATGCATAAATTGGCACACTTTATATTATCCCATAGGTCCCTTATATTGTTTTCATTGTTTTTTTTCTCTCAGCTGTTCTGATTGGGTGCCTTCTGTTGTCCTGTCTTCTAGGTCACTTATTCATTCCTCTGCGTTATCTAGTCTGCTTTGTACAGCCTTTAGGTCAGCTCTCATCTCAACAAATAAGTTTACTAATTCTACTTGGTTCTTCTTTATATCTTCTGTTTCATTTTTGACATATTTTATATCTCTAAACACTATTTCTTTTAGTTCCTTCAGTACTTTGATCAGTCCTTTTTTGAAATCTTGATCTAGTAGGCCATTAATGTCTATTTTCTTGATCATGCTTTCAGGGGATTTCTCTTGATCTTTTAATTGGGAGTGGTTCCTCTGCTTCTTCATATTGCTCATATCTCTCTGGCACTGTGGCTTAAGGAGTATCAGTTATCTAGTTCTCCTGGGGATGGTGGGCTCTTAATGATTTTATCGAGAGGTTTTTGTGTCTTCACCCTGTTTCATGAACTCAGCTTGCTGTTTCCAGAGGCCCTCTGTTGGCGCCCTTGTCTGTCCTGCTCCCATTGGCTGTCAGCTAGCAGATTGCGCCCCCTCCTAACACTGGGTCAGGAGCTGAGCTCTTACCCAGTGGGCAGGCAGGTCACTCCCCCTCCTGATGCCAAAGTCAGATGCTGCACTTGGGGGGGGGGCAGGTGGGTGAATTGCACCCCTCTGAGCACTGTGGTCAGGTGCTGCGTTCCTGCCAGGAAGGGGGGTGGCCGCCTGCCCTCTCCTGGAGCTGGTTGCTCCGCTGCTCTGTGCAGCTGCCCGCTGTACCTTGGATCGGCGCTCTGAAGGCGGGCTCGGGAAAGACAGCGGAACGGCCCTGCCCCTGCTCCGTGCCAAATCTCAGCTCCTTGTTTGTCTTGGTGGCACGAGTTCTCTGAGGTGCCAGGGCAGAAAGATCCTATCTGCCTCGGGCTGTAAACAAGTCTCAGTCCTGCCTAGAAGGTTGCAGAGCCTCCGGATGTGGATTCAGGTCTCGGCCGCGCCCCCACCCGGGTTCTGCGCACAGGAGGAGATGGCGGCTGTGGCTGCACCCCGCCTCTCTTCTCACAAGATGTGCCAGTAATGGCGGCGCAGGTCTGAAGAGACAAAGGCTACGGTGCCCCTCCCCCCAGGGCATAGCAGCTGTGTTGCTTTGCTTTTTTTGCAATTTATGGAGGACCGAGGTTGTTCTGCTCCATATCCCCTCCCAGCCACAGCACGCAGCACCCTGCAGTCCCCTGGGGCTGCCTCAGTGCACCCACCCTAGTCCTCCGCCCGGCTCGGGCGGCCTGGCCCAGTCCCCAGCTGCCAGCTTGCATCTTGGGCTGGATGTTGTGGGGACCCTTTGTGCCCGTTTAACTCAGTTCTGTCGGTCAAGGGGTGCTCGGGGCAGCTTTGAGCCTCTGAGGTTCCCCATCTGTCCTGCTGGCCTCTCCGTTGGAGGGGAGGGGAACCCAGCGAATGATCACCAGTCCTCCTTTGCTGCTCCCTCCCCACGGGATCAGTCCCACACTGTTGTGATTTTTCTTCTTTCTTTCTTCCTTTTCTCCTACCAGATTTTTGGTGTCTTTGTCTTTCGAAGAGGGCAATGTTCTGTCGGAGTTCAGCAGGTGCTCTGGTTGGCTGAGGAGGTCCATAGATGTGAGTTTTGGTGTATTTGTGGGAGAGGGTGAGCTACAAGCGTCCTTCTACTCTGCCATCTTGCTTCTCCGATACACTCTAACTTCTTATAACTAGCTCATTATAAGCAATACCTTTTACTTTGTAATATGGCATGTACATATGTGGGGTGTGTGTGTGTGTGTGTGTGTGTGTACACATGACAGACATCCAGGCCACAACCTAAAGCTATTGAGTCCGAGTCTTTGGGGGTGGGACTCAGCCATCTGTATATTTTAAATATTCCACAAGTGATGATAGTGTGCATGAGATTGGAAAATCACTGATTTGTACATTTTCAAAGAAACTGAGGATCAGAGAGCTTAGAAGACTTGAATAAGATTCAGTTGTAGGTAGTGGGGAGTCAATCTTAAAATCTAGACCTCTGATCCCTATACAACTATTACTTTCATCCAAAACTTGACACAATTTGTGTTCTGTGGTATACCAGTCTTGAAGAAGTTACATTTGTCACCCCCCAAAATTATTTCCTTTGGTCAAATAACAAAGTCAAATAGATTTTATTACTAACTTTATAAGGCCTTTGTAATTTACCTTAATTTAAATATCTATCATTACTCTTCAACCCTGCATTATGATAGATATAATTTCTTATCTATCTAACTTGTTTAACCACAGATCCATTTTATTTTCTCCCAAACATCTTGTCATGGGTCAACATTCTATGGAACAGATGGCAAAAACTTCTATAAACCAATAACAATATACCGACAACTAACATTTGTATAGCTTTTACAGTTTGTACAGAACTTTCCTGTTAGGTTATTTTAGTTAATCACTTAAAACACTGAATAAAAATGTCCAATTTTGTTTATTTCCAACACAAAGGTGAAAACTTGTGCCAAGTTTGTGCCTCCCAGTGGTAATGCAGATCTTGTAAGAGTCTGTCAGTGGAGTAATCACTCTATGATTGCGTACTAACAATGACTATGATTGCATAATAAGTGACTACATTTGCATGCCCAATCAAAGCAGAAACTGTCACTGTTCAAGATTACTGCTTATTAATTGAAAAGAAAAATGTATAAAAGTCATAATTTTATTGAAAAACAGTACTTAGGAATGTATGTGCAAAACTAGACAATGTGTGCACCAGATATATATTGGGTATCTACCATGGGAAAGATACTTTGTCACATATTATGGAAATGCAAATCTGGGAAACAGCACATAGAACTTGGTACATGGTGAATTCTCAGTGGATATACAATGAATGAACCTCTTCAGAAAACAAAAGTGCCTTTCAATGAGTATTCTTTCTAGAAGAAGAAAGAAAAAAAAAAAAAAAAAACCAAGACATAGATATAATGCGAAGAAAAAGTAAATAAATACTGAGTAGAGTCAAAAGGTACCCAGTAGAAGAGAAAAAGGATATTAATAGAGCTAAAATAGCTAATAGTTATGGAATGTTTGTACAATGTTTAATATCTTAGCCTTTATCCACATGTGGCTATTGAACCCTTGGAATGTAGTCAATCTAAATTGAAATGTACTTTAAATGTAAAATGCCCATCAGATTTCAAAGACTGAGTACAAAAAAAGGAATGTGAAATATTTCATTAATAGTTTTTATAATGCTTAAATGTTGAGTTGATAATGTTTGAGGTAAACTGCATTAAAGAAAACACTATTAAAACTATTTTCAAATGTTCCTTCATACTTTTTAAACTGGATTACAAGAAACTTTGAAATTACATACGTGGTTCACATTTGTGACTTTTATATTTTTATTGGACAGCACTATGAACCAGAGAGCTTTAGCAATATGCTATCTCATTTAATCTTCCAAACCATCCTAAGAAGTCAGTACTGTATTTGATACAAAGCATATTTCAGATAATCTGTCTAGAATTACCCCCATGAGTAAAGGGCTGACTCTACAGCAATGTTTTGGGTAAATGAGGGAAGGCTACCTGATGAATGATGATGATGACTCAGTGACCAGGTAGCAGCAGTGAAGTGTTTTTCCTTAGCTGAAACTGTACATGAACATGAAGTTGTCAATTGTAAACTCAGTAATTTTTAAAAATGATGATGATAAGGATTTCTAAGGGAAAGAGTAAAGAAATATTTGTTATTGGGAGTTATGTGAAGAGCTAAGCTTGTATCTACTGGGGTATATCTATTGCCATTTTCCAGCATAATGCCTTTTGAAGACTGCATAACCGTCTGTCCCCATTTCCCCCCAAATCCATACGTGTGACTGAGAGGGGCCCAATATTCTCTTTCATCATGAGTGAGAGCAAATAAGGTGCTTCTCAGGCTTTGACCTTCCAGAAGTCACCAAACATAAGCAAATTTGGATTTCTCATGAAGAATTCTCAGTGTAAGTTTCATCATACTTCCATCACCAGGTGATATGTAAGTATCAGCACAAGAGGCCTGTGACAGAAACTAGTACAACTTTGATGTGAAGCCAGTCACCCTTTGGGCCTGTCATTTTTTAATCCCATGACACACACATTTAGAAAATGTTAAGAAGAAGCTCTAAGCTCCCAGAGCACCAACCTCAATTGAATGCTATAAATCAAAGTCTAGAGAATAGGTTTAAACATAGGTTAAAAAATTAGTCTTGGCTTATTTCCACTCCTTGAGCATGGAAAGAGAGAAATGATATTTGGCTGGATTAGGGGGATCTCAGTTGTAGAGAATCACTTACATAAAATGTTTCCATTGCTGCTTCATCGTCATAAGTCAGCGCAGGGCTGATTTCTCTGAGTGACAGCAGAGTTGGAGCTGTACCTCAAGGATGTAAACTATCCTCTGAAAACAAAGGAGAAAAGTTTTCCTGCACAACTTAGGGAGGCCTCTGTGTCGGACAAGCTACTCAATCATCGTAGGCAAAAAGAGAAACAGAGAGTGGGAATTTCCCCTTGTAATGCTTGCAGAATTTATGTGGTTGGATATTCAAAGGCAGTACAAATGTGATCTGTAGATCTCTGATGTCCCACATCTCAGACCCTAAAATGTCTTCTAAGTGACCCCTTCAAGGGTCTACATGAAGGCAAAAAAAAAGTTTACATAAAATTCTCATTGAAAGCAAATCCTTTACATAAAATTCTCATTTCATAAATTTCAGTAAATCAAAACTTAAAAGAAAAAAAATTGCCTGTCACTCTTTACATTTCTATACAAATTCACCTTAGGTTTTCTTTGAATGGTAAGCTTTCTCAGAATATTTAAAATTTGATTTAATTCCACAGGTATTTGGAATGTAAGTTATAGCCAAAATGAGGTGCACCTGGTGGGAAGGAAAACTATGGAGACCGTCTACTGTGATTTTATGATCAATGGCAATAACAAAAACTTATTTGAGACTATTCTTTCACAATAATGACTGAAACAGTCTAGTCAACATTTTGACTTTGACCCAAGAATTTTACTTCTGGGAATTTATCATATAGATATTAACATATGTGAAATACCATACGTTTAAGGATATTTACTGCAGGATTGTATGTAATAGCAAAAGTTGGGGGAAATATTCTAAATGCCTATCAAAAGGTACCTGTAAAATAAATCATACAGCTATAAAATGAAATATTAAGCAGTCCTTTTTAAAAAGAAGCTTGATATGTACTAAAATGGAATTATATTCCTGATAAAGATTATTTCAAAAAGCAAATGGCAGAGAAGTGTTTAAATTATACTACTTTTTGCATTAAAAAAAATGTTTATACTTGTATGAGTACATCATTTGTGGAGGGATTCTCACACTAAACAGCGTTTCCTTGCCAGGGGAGTTGCACAGCGGCTGGACTGGGGGTTTGGGTACCTACTTTCTCTCCAAATCATCTGCACCTTTCAAATTTTATAACATACACTTGCATTACATTTTCAAAAACATAAATAAAAATTTAGAAAAGGATTTGGGGGGAGGGTTAAGGATTTGTGCTTTAAGGAGAGAGTAGGTGAAAGAAAGAAACAAAGGAAATGCCTCTTTAAAAATTAACTGTCAAATTAGTCTTTCATAAGCAACATAAGATTTAGGAAAGACTGTCTGACTTTCACCAGTGTGTTTACTGATAAAATGTGCTGAGCATGGGAGTATTTAAGAAACACTAGTTGGTGATAAATATGTTTAGTTGAAAGTACAGGAAAAAAAGACATGTGACCAGTTGAACAGATTCTCTCCATTGTCCACATTACATCACATATTCTGGGCAGAACTGTCCACAAGGAAATCCCTCTAATGGAGCAGACACTACTCTGGGAACACAAGCAGGAAATGGGAGTGATAAATCAAAAAGGCAAAAGGAACAGAATGGATGCTGGAGAAGCGAGAGGAAAGCAGGAAGATATCAAAGTGTTCAAAGAAGAACTAGAAAAACAAGATGGTTTGGATGACATCAGTGAAAAGAAAATAAAACTTGGGACACACCAACGAAAGAAGCTCGAAGATGATTTGACAGCTCATCAGTGCCATGAACAGGGGAGCAAACTAGCCATTTTTGTTGCTGGGAGATCTGTTATGGCTCACAGGGAACATTGTGGTCAAGGGCAGATGCTTCCTTCCATACCAATTTTGGATTTTAATCTCTCAGTTGGAAAATATTGCTGAGCACCTGCTTAGCAAGGTACAGAGGGCGGTTCAAGATGCAGAGGATAAAGATCTGCCATCTGAGAGCTTACAGTCCACTTCTAAATGGAAAAATGTCAAGTGGAATCTGAAATTCAAAATTATTTTCTAAATTTTGAGCCATTAAGTCTTGAACACTTTGTGTAGTGTCATCACCTATAAACAAAGATTTCTACTGCTTTCCATTTCTTTCAACTATTTATTCCTCTGAAGCATAACCAGTAAATTCTCTTTGTTAACAATCTAAGTTTTCATAAAGATTAAATCTACTTTTCTCCATTGTTCAGAACAACTTGGTCTCTATTCCTAGGATGTCTTAAGAGTTTATAGTCAGTAATGTCTCTGTGGATCTGGGATCTTGAAAAACTTAGATTGAGAAAAAGTTTCTGTTCCAAGATGTCCAAAACCGAGTTGTTGAGTCAAAACAACTTTCCTTAAACCTAATCAAAATTCTTCCTGCTGCAATTCTGACTCATTTCTTTGGCTTCCATGTAATTTAGCTTGTCCTTTCATCAACAATATTCTTAACACAATTGAAATCAGACTCTTGATCTAAACAAAGCAAGGAGCATCAATTCCCCAAACATCTACTTACCATAAGCATAACTTGAGTGAGGTTGCAAGAAAAAATACAGGACACCCAGGTAAATATGAATTTCAGAGAAAACAACACTTAATCTTTTTTTTTAAGCTTAAGTTTGTATCAAATATTGCACTGGACACAAATATACTAAAAAAGTATTTATTGTTTTTCTGAAATTTTAACATAACTGAGTAAGCCTGTATTTTTATTTGCTAAATCTGACAACCTTAAACTTCAATAACTACTCTAAAAAGAAAAGTTGATTATAAAACTAAAACCTGTGAGTATTACATAATAGTTAGCACATTTGAGATTTGAAAATTTCCAATGACAAGCTGCTATTGAGCAGTTTACCATGCCAAAGATAAAGATGACCGTTTCTGGAGTATGTAGAGCCTTATCACTTAGCTATCTGGGGGCAAAAAACAGAGTACCTTCTGGATGGAAAATCAGTGTAAGTCACTGACTATTAAGAGACTTTCAAAACAATTTTCTGCTTTATTTTCCTTTATTAGTGTGCAGTGGTGGGTGCTTTCCTATTCATCTAACTCATTGATATCAGGGAGTGTTGTTCCATGTGTAACTGACAGCTTAACTTAGAAGGAAACTCTTACCAGATACTTAGTGACTCACTTTGACACCTCCCCAGGAGGTGGTCCCAGGATACTTGTATGTGTACTATTTCAGGCTACCAAAAGACTTTCCTATAGTAATACGAGATGAACAATGGAATGAATCTTTTAAGTGTGGAAACGATAGATAAAATATAAACTAGACTCTAAGGAATATGCAGAGAAAGTAGAATATGGAAAGTAGTGAACAAAACCCATTAAAAGACAAGTCCGAGGGAAGACAAATGCAAACAGTGAGAAAACAACCATAAAAAATGTAAGGGATTTAAATACAATTAGATACTAGAAGCAAGTACGTCTCATTATAAAATATAGAACAACAAGCATGTGTTGAATACTCTTCGTGCAGTGGGTTAGAGGAGGTACGTAAAGACAGTAGAAGATATCAATTTGCCACTGTTTATTCATTCATTAATCCAGTAGATAATTTTTGAGAATCTATTATGTGCCACATGCTTTTGCAAGTCCTTGGGATACAGCTATGAATGAAATCTATTCAATTCCTGACATAGAGAACTTACAATCTTGTTTGGAAAATTTGAAAGTAAAAAATTAAAAAGAAATCATGGTTTTCCAGTCCAGAATGAAAGGAGCTTGGAAGTCCATTTTAACAAATAAAAAGCGGAGCAAACTAAAAAATTCAGCAACTCTTTTTAGGTTTGTCAGAGAAGTAAGGTCACAAGACAAATGGCTGCCCTTGAAACTGGAGCTTAAACAACACACTTTTAAATAACAGATGGGTTGAAGAAGAAATCTTGAAAAATTTTTAAGTATTTTGAACTAAATGAAAATGAAAACACCATTTATCAAAATTTGTGAAATGCAGAAAAACTGTGTAGAGGAAAATTTGTAATATTAAATGCACATTATAGAATAACATGTATTCATATATTAGAAAAGAAGAAAGAAAGAAGCTGGTTCTTTGAAAAGACCAGTGATTTCACCAGTGATTTTGGTAAGCTTCTAGCCAGGCTAACTAAAAAAAAAAAAGAGAGAGGACACAAATTATTAATATCAGAAATGAAAGAGGAAACATCACTACAGTTCCCATGGACATTAAAAGGATAAAAATAAATTTTGTGAAAACTCTGTGCACAAATTCCATAACCTAAATTAGAAAAAATTCTAAGGCCAATTTTGACAGTCAGCCTGTCAAAACTCACACCAAAAAGAAATAGACAGTTTGAAAGGCCTGTATTAAAGAAATTGAATCAATAATTAATAGCCTTCAAAAAACACAAAGTACCAGGACCAGATTGGTTCACTGGTGAATTCTATCAATATTTGAGGAAGAAATTATACCAGTTCTCTCTGTGTCTTCTAGAAGATAGAAGTAAAGGGAGTACTTCCCAATTAATTCTATGAGGCCAACGTTACCATAATAACAAGACCAAACAATGACACCACAAGAAAAACAACAACATAAGTTTCAGGAACATAGATGCAAAAATCCTCAATAATATATACTAGCAAATCAAATCCAACAATGTATAAAAAGAATTATGTACTTAACACAAGGAAATTGAAAACTATGTATTTTGACTTACCTTGGACAATTAACTATAAAGGCAAGTCAAAGAGGAGATATCGGCTCCTATTTTTTTTTAAAAGTCTGTTTTGGCTACGAGCAGTAAATAGTAGATTAGGTTCAATGATGGCATTTGAAAACCATTAAATAACACAAGATGAGCAATATCAAAATGGAAGTTTTTCTTAGCCTAGACATCTGTTTAGAAATAGAAAATAGTTTACCTTAAAACCTCCTTTATCTAATGAGGCTGGGAAGTTTCACCCATGGACCACATATTGAGGAATTATAGGCAGCCTCTAGGAGCTGAGAGTGTATCCCGAAAAGATGACAGTCAGCAAAACAGGACCTGAGCCCTGCTGAATTTTGCCAACAGTCACATGAGCTTGAAAGAAGACCCTGTGCTCCAGACAGAACAAAGCCCAGGAGATATCTTGATTGCAGAGAACCTAGTTAAGCTGTGCCTGGACTCCTGTTCCTTGGGAACAATGAGATAATAAATGAGATGAGATGAGATGAGATAATAAATTTGTGTTGTTTTCAGCTTCTACAAAAAAGAAAAGTCGTATCTGCTCATCAAAATCAAAGTAAAAAATAGCACAGAAAAAGAAAGGTCAAAATTCCTCACTCCTAATCTCATTCTTCTATGTGGCCACTCCTAAGGCTCTGTGTGTGTGTCTTAGAGAAAGATGTCTGCATTCTACTTTATTAAGGTAGACAATCCAATGGGCAGGAATGAGGATAAAGGATGTGAAGCTGGGAAAGAGGGATTTGGCATTATCTCCTTGGGGGCAGCTAAGTGCTGCCGATTGCTAATCTCTCAGGCTCATCCTCTAAGAAGGCTGGTAAACCACATCTCAGGACATCCAACCAGCAGGGCCTAGGGCAGGAGATGGGTGAGGCTGAGAGGACCTGAAGTCATACATGAGACATGTCTGATGAAGATCCTTGTAGACACTTTATAGATTTTCAAACATGTATATTGCTTTTATTAGAAAGCTGAATTGATACTATGCATACTATCTGGCTTGCTTTTTTCACTTATTAATTATATTAGATCATCTTTTTCTGCATACAGATCTATCTCATACTTCTACAGGTACAGAGTAAAAAGAAATTTTAGACAAGAGAGTAATAAGTTTTTGAGGTTATATTGTATTTTATTTTTTCTTTTCTTTTTTCTTTCTTGGCATTTTTTGACAAATGATACATTTTATTATATCCACTAGGATATCATTTCACTTAAACCGGGGGAATCTTGGTGTCATGTCACTGAACTTTCAATGTTTATTCAAAAGTTTTGTATTTAATTATTAAAAATATGACCAGCTGTGTTAGCATATGTTTCTGATTTACCAGTATCTTATTTGGTGTATTCCTGGGGAAAGAAAATTTAGTTCTCTCAACTCAGAGGAGCATGGCTATAATCAAATCACCCATGTGAAGTTAAAATGAGATAACATGAAAACTCTGTTCCAAAATTGATACCTAACATTCTATTAATCTTGTCTTCTCAACCCTATGTCAATCAGTTTCTCTCATTAGCCATATTCCACCCCACTCTGACTATGGACTAGAAGGAAGGAAAGAAGGAAGAGAGGGAGGTAGAAAGGAAGTTAGTTCCTTGACCATGATTAATTTGATTAATTAATTCAGTTATACAATAGCAAGACTTCCCTGGGAGTTTAGCTATTCATTTGAATGGTATAGTCAACCCATCCTTGTGTTATCAACTAGAGGGTCAGTCTAATTCACTCTAGGGACACCCTGGACTTGACAGCTACTTAGCAAAACTTCCCTGTGTAGCTGCTCTGAACCAAGCTGACTCCAAGGAAAACTGGACCTGCTTCAAGTCTCAGGAAGAGCTAAAAAATAGCCCCATGGTCACTTCCAACAGTTGGAATCTTAACAAAGAAAAACTGGAAATGAGGCAAAGGGAAAAGAAGTTGTCCAAATAGATAACAAGCTTGCCAAAAGAGCAAAGCCTCCTCTGGTCTCTCCCTAGCAGACACTGATCCGATCAGGAGGAAGTAAACTGGGAGACAATCCTGCTTTCATGCAGTGGACATTCCTAAGCAGAAAAACAACTCATGAATCTCTTAATGACATTTTTTCCTTTATCCTCACCAATGAGTAGAAAGAACTGCTCTTCTCAACAAAAATGTTCAAATTCAGCCCCCAGGCGAGCATTGTAACCTTTCATGAAATTTTTCAGCACCCCAGTCTTTTCTGACAGTAAAATCACCATCTTACAACTTTGAGGCAAGAGAGTTTAAGGATAAGTGAAGAGAAAGATCTAAGACAAAAAAGCTGGGTGAGGTAGTGAAAGGAGCTGCATGTCCTTGACTAGAAATCAACTACTTCTTCAGAAAATATTTCAGGGTGAGGGATGGGTTATCTATGCTTTGTCTTCTTAGTTCTTTTATATAAATTCATTCCATTTCACAGATCAACTTCTAAAAACAAAATGTCTTCTGGTTTCATGGAGTGTGTTCCTATCTGGATGTTGGATTTGGCCGTGGCTGATCCCTTAAGACAACAGTTCTAAATGCATAGCAATACATTGAGCACCATGGATGTCAGAGACATGCAGTGTACAAAAGATGAAAACCAAATGTTTGCCTTTGTTATTCTGAATTTGAGAAAGAGGGTCAATTAAATCAGAGTAGCTTAATTGAGAGCTGAATTGTGATAAAACTGTCAAAAAGGCAGCTCTCTTTTTTGTTACTCAATAATCTTTTAACATGGATTTGATGTCTCTAGCCCAGGTATGATAAAAGATGTCTCAGAATTTTGGTTGTAAGGTTTTTTTTTTTAAAGCAGAAAAAATATACCTTTCTTTCTGACTCTAAAATATCTTCTCTCAGAAGTGGTATGAACAAAACTATACCCTAATAAAAAAAAGGTATGAAAATAGAATTACTAAGTTTGTCAGTCATAGAAGGGAACATTCCACTTGTCTCATTATTTAGGTTTCTTTACGTTTCTTCTGTGTTGGACCAACTGAGTATTTACATATAAATACACTACATATATATGTGTATATTTGTGTGTGTGCACATATTAAGTTATATGAATGAAAGTGGGGGAAAATTAAAGTCAGATCTTGGCTTAAATTGTAACTAACCTACTTATGAATTTGATAACAATATTTCAGGCACATCTCCTCTCTAAGCCTCAGTTTCCTTACCTGTAGAATGGTAAAAATAGCTATCTTTTAGCCTTTTAGTCTTTATCTTAGAGGACTATAGTAAGGATTAAGTAGATAACACATACTGTAATGGTGAAAAAGTTGATCTCTGAAGTCAGATTTTTTGGGGGGCCTGATTCCAGCTTATTTACTTACTACTGTGAAACGCGGACAAGTGACATTACCTTTCTGTGCTTCAATTTCCTCATCAGTAAAATGGGATAATAATAGTGGCCATTCATAGATTGTTGGGGGATTTAACTTATTTAAAACCCATGCACATTTAGGAGACTACCCAGGACATAGTAAGAACTCAATAACTTATTATTAATTGTTACTAGTTATCAAAATAATAAAAACAAAAAGATACTATAGACCACAAGATATTATAAACAAATAATATAATAGAGAAATCCAAAGACCTGTAAAGTATTATTTTCCTTGTTGAAAATTGGTTGGAATAATTCTTGGCAGTAAACCAGACAACTGAGGTTTGGGAATAATTCTAATATGGATATTGTTATTAAATGAATATATTTTTAATTGGAGAGTGTCTGAATACAAATGGTGGTAGAAAGAATTTTATTCTCTAGAATTATTCACATAGCATATTTTTCCTGCATCATATTCTATAGGATCTTTCAGATGGTATGTTTTCCCTGCCTCTAAAACAAATCAATTTTTGTTTTTATAATTTTACCACCACTGTACTGGAAGAAATTACAAGGAGAGGGAAAAATAATTCATGGTAATAGCTCTCTGCAAAAGGTGAGCCCACCTATTTCCCAAGTTGTAATGAGCTAGTTTGAGAAAGGCCTTTGAACTTACTCCTGGCAAGTGGAAACACTAACAGGCCCACTTTGAGAGGAGCTTTTGAACTTCTGGCAAGTGGAAACAGTCCCAACAAATCATCAGCAAAGCTCAGGTCAAAAGTGCAGCAGCAGAAAAGTATTTCCATCCATGTTGCGGAAAGATCAACATATCTGCATGAGCTGTCATGTTTATGCATATTTCAGCCAATTTTCAAGAAGGTTTCATATCCAGGAATGGATAAAGATGATTCCAGTATTGCTCAGGGCAATATTTATTAAACCACAGTATGCAACCCATTAGTGGTCACAAAAGCAATTTATGGGTCTCAACCAGCATTTTAAAATAATGACATCAAGTAGAATAAACAGAAACTCTCAGAGAACACCCCATATTAAAGATAACTATTGTTGTGAAACTTCTGCTCCAGGTGTGTGCTCTTGCTTGATCGCAATGTAGAAAATACTTCTTTCTGGGAGCTGTGGTCAAAAGAGCAGAAAAGCACTGGTCTGGGGCTGTGCATTCTGACTGGGTTTCGATAAAAATGAAGAGACGAAAGGCTTTGGGTCTGAGGTTGGAACTGGAGGAACTGCAGAATTTAAGTACTTCTAGCCCCTTGTTCTCCAAATCAGGATAGCATATTAGGGACAGATGGTGAAATGAATTGGTTATCCTGTGTCATTTGCCTTAGGTAGATGAGTACTAGTAGCCATGGTACCATTTCTTCAGTTCCTGACTGTCACCAAAGTGGCGTTTTCTCCTTTACTGGTCAATGAGGGCTTGAGAATCACAGTGAGACTAGTGCGTATCTACCTGCCACATTTTCCTTTGCCTTCAGAAACTGCTGCAAGAGATTCAGTATTTTGATAGACAGAGAAGCTTGCATTGTCTTGCTTGTGTATATTACTTAAGCTCTAGGGAAAATTCCATACAAGTTATGAGCACTTGCCTTTGCTCTAATTACTTCTCATGAAATGAGAATCACTTGACATTAATGCTAATCATGTCAAACAACTGCACTTAGGGTGAAGGAAAGTTTGAAATAGAGGCTTCAAGAAGGCAATTTAAGATAACTTCCCAGCCAACTCATTTTGGTGCACGTTAGTTTACTTTTAAACTTCTCTAAAGGAAATGAATGTTGGCTGGCTGATGACAGCTACCACTTACTGGATTTTATAAAAGATAAAATATGCATGGGTTAATTTGTATACAGCTGGCACATGGCAATTTGAATTTCTGTCCAAACATGATTCAGATGCCTCGAGATATTATGATTCTAGAGGAGTGCTGTCCAAAAGAACTTTCTGTGATAATGGAAAAGCTTTATATCTGTATTGTCCAAATGGTAGCCACTAGCCACACATGGTTTGTGGGTACTTGAAATGTGGCCAGTGTGACAAATAAAATGAATGTTTAATTGTAGTTAATTTGATTAATTTAAATAGAAATTTAAATAGCTACATATGCTAGTGACTAAGATATTGGACAGCACAGCTACAGTCTTTCATTTCCATGCTAATTCAAAATAGATGAAAATCCCTCTTCTCTTGTAGTGTCCTAAAAATTAAATCACACAAATATAATAGGGTGACTTCTCCTATCTTGTTAGGCACTATTCTCAAGTCTTTCCCCTTACTCTCATCTCTTAATGGTGTCTTACACATGGTAGATACTCAATAAATGTTAGCTCTTTGCTACTGTTATACATATCCTACCTACCTTTGACCCTAAATCAATCCTTAAAACTTAAGTTTATTAGCAAGTTTTGAGGATCTGTTGTGATGAATGCAAATACAAAGGCATTATTTTGGGCAATGTTTCTCAGACTGCTGATCGTAGCCCATTAGTGGTTCCCGGAAGCAATTTAGTGATGTACAAACCTTGTTACATGAATTCTGTTTTTGTCACTAAGAATTATACTTAAAACCTATTTTACTAAATATTTCTAAAGTAACTTATGGTAGGTGCCAAGCAGATAAATTGTTTTTAATTTGCTTGGGCAACTCCCTTTACCTCTCTGGCCCAAGCACATTTATTTATTAAATGGGGATTAGACTAGATCCGGTATCCCAGGCGTAATGCCTACGGGATTTTGATGGCTGCTTAACAAATGAAGCAGGCAGAGTATAAGATGAAAAAGTACAGAGGAAACTGTGTCAAACTGGAGAATTCATGTCCCACCTAAAAAAAAAAACACTCCGCTCCAGTCAATTTCACCTTTATGAAAATTCAGACCCTCTGTTCCTAAATGCTTTAATTTTCCAAAATAAAGTAAAAATTTAGATTTTATGAGTGTTGAAACCAAATCCATTTAAAAAAAATGGGGCAAGTGAATTTTAAGCTATGTAAGTTACCTTTTAATAAAGCCCTTAAAATGATATATGGGCTTAAGGGCCCTCAGTTTGCAACTTCTGGATTGTTTGATCTTCAAGATTGTTTGATCTTCAAGATGCTGCTGCTCTGGCCTTTCTAATTCCTCTGCATGTGTCTTTCTTAAAATTTTTAAGTCTGTATTTGAGGAAGAAGTATGCTTCAAGAAGTGACTTTTCTGAGGAAAGAGAACTAATCTAGCAATGAGTCCATACTTCTGGGCCTAGGCCAAGATTTTAGGTAAACTAGTTGACAAAGAAGTAAGTGTAAGCCTAGCAAAGGAAAAAGACTGACATAAGGAGCCAATAACATTTTTAAAGTAAAAGAATGAGGTGAAAAGATAATTTAGGTGAACAAGCTGCACACGGAAGAGGCAAAGACAAAACACTGATTACTCTGTAGCGGGTAGTGTTTTCTAAGACATTTGCATATTCCAAAAACCTTCTTTGAAAATACCGAAATGCACGTTAATTTACATTTGTCTGGAAATAGGTCATATTCTACAAATTCTAAATGATGCACAGTAGGTAATTACAGTTTTAATAATCAACGTCTAAGAAGGTGAGGATAATAATCAGCTAAGATGGGGTTTTTAACCCAATCCTGGAACACGCCTTACTTTATACTTCCTTCAAGAACCTCAAACATGTGTAGCAATTACGTCTGAAAGACACTAAAGCAGCACCTTTGAGCTCTAATCAAAGCCAGAAATAGGAGCACAGAATAAAAGCCAAAATTGGGAGTCAAAAGAGACTGCCTGTCATCTACATTCATTATAGATGTACATTTTTCAATCCCTTTCACACCAATTCTAGCCCAATCATTTTACTGAAAAGAATGTAATTAACATAACAGATGAAAATTGAGTCATCATTTTAAAGAAAAAAAATCAGAAAAAACTATTAAGTAGAGTTGTGGAGAATTCAAGTTATGACCAATACCTTTATGACTAATCTTTAAGGAATACTGACTTACTCATTTGATTGAAACTGAAGTTCAATTCTATAATTTTTTTCAGAAGTCTTCCCAGTGATGCTCCATCTTTATGAACATAAAGGGACTATTTGATCTTTGGAAAAATTCCAGAAATAAACTTGACATTATTTCCCACAGTCTGTAAAAAGTTGAAAGAGAGAAAGAAAGGTTATCTTGTTCAAAGACAAAAAGGCTTCTGCATCAGAATCAAAAAATCTTAAAGCTAAATAATATGCTGAGATTACAACTATGAGAAACAGAGCAAAAATGATGGCTCACCTTTTCTATCTAGCTCTTTAATAGTATTCAGTTCCATTATGCACTTAATTTTCAGTGAGATGCTTGACAAGCTTGTAGGTGTCACTGAATACAATATGGACAAAAACCATGACCCTTACCTTTTCAGGAACTATCTTTTTATCTCACTGAGAGTTCAAACTCATACACCAACAAGGATGAGGATGAACAATAGAAGTTTTAGAAGGCCTGACAACAGACCGAGGCTTGTCCTGGAAGAAAACATAGAGATCATCTTGCAGACCTCATGTGGTCCAGTCCCTCAGAGGATAAGGAAACAGAGGTGCTACAGGTAGAGAGATGTGCATACCACGGTGGGCCTGGAACTGTAACTCAGGTTCTGGACCCCCTGTCCCATACTCTGTCTAAGTCCTATGCTGAATCTGTACAAATCATATTTTAACGTTTCTCTTGGTCCCAGTTTATATCTGAGACCTACCAACTCTCATACTCTTCTGGTTCACGGAATTTAGTGATTCAAAACAATAAACCCCAAGAATATTTACCATATTTTGTCAAAGAAATAAAAAATTTGAAAAAGTATAAATTCCTCTTCCTCTTATAAATCGATATTATGTGCTTACTCATTGCCAGACACACTGCACTGGGTGCCAGAGATAGAGCCCAGTGCCAGGTCAGGACCCTGAACCGCCCTTAGAAAGCTGATCTTCAGAGAGAAAAAATACCATGTGTCATTGAAATGCACAAAGTCTTGGGTTCGAAGATAGCACACTAATTTAAATATCACTGAACAAGAAAACCTTTCTTAGGTCCCAAAAAGCAATGCTTTCCAAAGTTTAATAGGCATATTTGGAATCTCTTTAAAGTGAAGGTTCTGATGCAGGAGTCTGGGGTAGGGCCTGAGATTCTGAGTTCCTCTACCAGTGCTCAGGGGATGATGTGCTACTGTCCTCTGGCCATACACTGAAGGATAAAGGCCATCAAAGCAATCCATGATTGCTTTTCAAGAACAGAAAAAAGTGACTTTCTCAAATACTGAATGAATGCTTCACTAAAATCAAATTATACTCCATAGCTCCCCATAAACAACTTTTATTTCAATTATGATCATGGTCCTCAGGTCAACAGCAGTGATAGGACATCACTGATTTCAAGACACATCAGTGATGTGAAAATGGATGTGTTAGAACTGATGAAATACAGTATTCAATAAATCAGCCTTTAACTGGCATAAGTGCCAGGTATGTGCTGGGGCAGTTTATCAGACAATTGGAGCACAGGTTAAGAAGACCACATCGGATCTGCACAGGGTACCATATATGCACAAAGAAAGGACACCTAACCTGGTCTTTGGGCTAGGACATTGGCAATAAGAGGTGGAGAAAAATGACTTTGCTGTAGGAAAAAAAACAGTAGGCATCAGTCACATCTGATCCCAAGACTAAAGTTGTTAGCTTTGGGATCCTATATGAACTTAAACCCTGGGGAGGATTTTTCTCCTCTCTGTCTTTACTTCTTGGTCTAAATCAAAATCTAGAAGGACATTTTTCAACAGGTAGTCTTCTTTTTCCATGAAAGCAGTACTGACATTAATACAGAGGGCTACAAGGAGGTCTAGACATAGCAAATCACCATGCTCCAGGAAACTTGGAGTTAATTTCTTAAAAATTATGTACAGGTTTAAATTTTCTCCCTGGGATGAAAGTTTGGACAAAACATGCAATTCATGACCATAGTTGCTGCCAATCTGCTTTATGTGCTAATGAAACAATTGCTTTGTGGCCTCCAGAAATACCTTGCCCTCACCAGCCCAACTTTTTCAAAGAAGCTGAATTTCTATTTTGCATTTGAGATATACCTGTAAGTGACAGATTTCAAAACTTAAAAAAACTGAAGTAGAAGTACATTTTAAAAAGCACCATTGAAAAAAAATTAAAAGTAAAAAAAAATGCATCATTGGCTTTGAACCTATGAATTTAAGAAAGTATATTCACACAAATAAAGGCAACTACTTTTAAAAGAAATTTTCCTTTTTAGGCCTGAAAATATATAAGTGGGTATGTGTCTATATGATATATATATACTTTTATATATATTGCCTTAAGTAACTCTGTTTTTAAGACTGTCATAGCATTTTAAATATCATTTTTAGTTATTTTACACACTTTTTAGTGAAAATCATTGGTTACAACTGACTGAAAGTTATCCTAGTTCACCTTATCTTTTCAACAAAAGATAGTTTGCATAATAATTTCCACCTCTTAAAATACTGATCCGTTAATATTGTAGCATCTGTATGGGCAATCAAACTAGTTTCTAAAAAGTAAACCATTAGAGACCAAAAAGAAAGAAAGAAAGGAAAAAAGGATTAGTTGCCACTTTTAAAAAAATAAGAATGTTCAAATTCGAGGGTTTTTTTTTGTTTTTTTTTTTTGCTTTGTTTTTGCTTTTTTTTAAAAATAGACTTTATTCTTTTGGAGTAATTTCAGGTTCACAATAGAACTGAGCAGAAAATACAGAATTCCCATATAGCCCTCCCTGCCCACACATATATACTCCCCTACCCTCAACATCCCTCATCAGTGTGGCATACATGGTACAATCGATGAGCCAACATGGGCACATTATTATCAACCAAAGTCCATAGTTTACATTAGGGTTCACTCTTGATGGGTTTTGACAAATGCATGATGACATGCAGCCACCACTATAGTATCATACAGAATAATTTCATTGCCTTAAAAATCCCTTGTGCTCCATCTATTCATTCCTCCCTCCCTCCCTCTCCCCAAACCCCTGGAAACCATGATCTTTTTATTGTTTCTGTAGCTGTGCCTTTTCCAGAATGTCATTTGGTTGGAATCATACAGTTTGTAGCCTTTTCAGACTGGCAAATTTGAGCTTTGTATGTGCTTTGAAAAGATGAGAGGAATGCCTAAAATGTTGTGATTCTCATGTATTATTTTACGGGTGCTAAAAGCAAATGCCATGACCATATATACTTTTAACAAAGGACAGGGATAATTAGTGCTGCCATTCCCACTGCCACTTTCTGGGAACAGGTGTCGGCTACCTGCTCTACTTCTCCAGGTAAAGATTACTCATTTCCTCTGACATTTTCCAGTGTTCTTCTGAACTTCAGGTGACATAATCTGTTGCTACAGTAACATCTCCAAATGCATCAAAATACAATGAATCAAAGGAATCCAGCAACAACCTCGTTTGGCTAGGACCTAGAGCAGACTCTCTGAGTCTGCCAATGCTCCAGTTCTGAAAGCATCTATGTGAGGTTGCCAACCAGCAGCCCCTTACAATATATTAAATAATCATCCATCTCCCTTAACAGCCCAGCTACAGATATTTGCTTCCTGCTGAGATCAGAAAGCACTCGAGCTGTAGAAATCCTAGCTTGTTGGGGATGGCACAGTTCTTTGACTAAGCACCCTGCCTTTTCTCAACAAGTTAAATGAGGCAATAAGTAGAAAAGAAGCCTAGCAAATTGTGACTAAAAGAATTGAAAAACTAAATGAGCTTTTTCATTTGACAGAATGTCTCTTCTTTGGGGTGGAAAATCTCACAAAAATATCAGATTTGAATCTTGAAAATACTCTCAATATGAGTTTTCCTTCGAATGCATGACTGAGTTCCTATCAGAAAGACATAGTTCTGAAGTCATTTTGTCATTTTCAGCAAAAAGCCATATAAAGACTTCGTGTTAGCTTGAGGTATTTTTCTATTATGTTACTGAATTTTCTTTCTATTCTTTTACATCAGTAAATGAATTTGAGGTGGTGATAGGCCTGACTTCAAAGCATAATGATTTTCAGAACTGAAATGACACCTCCATAAGGTTAAGGGCAATAAAATTGTCAGGATCAAGTTAGAAAATAATTGAAATGTGAATCAGTGTATTTTTTTCCATTTGTCTTCAGGAGTTTTCCTTGGACTAGATGTAGGTTTTGACTTAATAAACTTTGTCCTTGAAAAAAATGCTTGAAATCAACACCTTGGGCTATTCCTGCTTGCAGCTGACACATCCCATGTTACTTCTAGTGAACAGCTTCATAGCCTTTTCGTGTGTTAGGCATTATGCTTGATCAGGGATAAGAAGATCAAATGTACTCTTCCTCCAAGAACTCACAGTCTACTGGGGAAACCAATATGTAATCCATGTCAAGATGCCAACGTAGCAGTATTTTATGGGATGCCAGAGGGCTTCAAAGAAGCAGCAACTAACCCAGACTGGTCACCACAAGCAAGGGGTCCAGGGAGATGGATCACTGGGAGGATGGAAGGAAAATAAGGTGAAGAAGGACATTTCAGGATGGGAGGACAAGCATAGGTGAGGGCACAGAGGAGTCAGACTTGATTCCTAACAGAAACCAGCACTAGATTTGGGTCTGAGTGGTGCACAGTAAGTGGGAGAGGCAAGGAAAAGGATGGAGCATGAACCTGGAGAGGGAAGCAGGTTTCCAGCTCATGAAGCATTTTGGGTGCCATGTTAGGGACACGTTGATTGAGAAACTGAAATCTTTACCACAAGTTGTAACAGTCGTCACAGAAATGATGAACACAACTACCTTGTCTGGATTTGACATTTTTGAAGCCTATAAAACATGTACCAGATTATTCCTATATTCCTACGCACACTGAGAACATAAAACCCCCACCTGCAAGGCCCAGATGAGTGAAATGCCTTCCCATGCCCACACAAAATAAAAATGACTACACACCAGTGGTCAGACAGTAGTAATGTCAGGAAAAGACTGTTAATAAGTGGGTGCACAGGGAAGAGATATGGTGGTAATTAGAGGACAGATAAACCATTGTCCTTTATTAAGCTGTAAAAGCCCCAAATTAAAACCTTCAAATTCTGCAGTAGCTCAAAGATAGATTCCCTGAGGATGAAATGTACAGCATGGTGACTAGAGTTCACAGTACTGTACTGTATATTGAAAAGTTGTTGATAGAGTAGATCTTAGAAGTTCTCCTCACAAGAAAAAAAGATTTTGTAACTGCGTGTCATGATAGATGCTAACTAGACTTGTAGCGATCATTTCACGATATACACAAATAGTGGCTCATTATGTTGTACCCTTGAAACTAGCATAATGTTATATGTCAATATAGCTCAGTAAAACAAATACATAAATAATTGTAAATAAATTAATTAATTAACTGAAAATAAAAGATTGATTCCATGAGGCTGGGGAGATCTCTAGGTTGAAGGGTGATGAAGAACAAATGGAAATAACGAACAGACAAAAGGAAATTTCTTAAGATCCAGGATTAATTGGTAGAAGAGGAAAGAGCAATGATTTAAAAAAACAAAGGCCAAAACTTTGGTGATGAGTAATTATGAACTGTGTGGGGTGGATAGAAGAAACTTGCAGAGGAAATTTAAATCATGCAGCAAAGGTACTTTGTCTACAGTTTAACTGCCTTGGACAATTTCTTCTTCCTCCTCTTCTTTACCTTTTTCCTCTTGCGCTTTGAAGTAAATTAACTTCATATTCCAATTACTTCTAGGTCTGGTCTTTCTCTAACCCTGTGAGATTTTGGGGGTTAATTACAGATACTATAAACTTCTCCTTTAGGCAGTGTTCCTATTAAAAGTAGAAATTTCAGTGGAAACTTCTATTTCTACCTCAATCTAACTTCTACCCTCACTACTACCTTGGACCTGCATACTCTTTGCAAGATGCGTGCCAAGAGGGCAGTATAGTGCAATGGGTAACAGCATGGTTTCTGAACGCAAACGACATTTGCTTGAGTCCCAAGGCTGCTGCTGCACTCTGTAATTTTGGGGAAAAATACTTAACTGCCCCATGGTTCTATTTTCCAATCTCTACAGAGAAGGAAGATGACAATACGGTTGAAAGAGACTGGCCTGTGGGAGAGATGCCTGGAGCTGCAGTGTACACATTGCAGCTGTGAAGGGCAGGTCAAGAGCAGCAAAGCAACCTTGGCCCTGACACTCTTGGGTTACTGTGCCAGCCCTGGATTACCTGTCTCCATAATGCTCCATGTGGGAGGGGGAAAAAAATCCTATCTTACTTAAGCAACTTTATTTAGATTTTCTCTTAACCAATAAAGTAGTCTATCCAAAGTCAAAGTCCGTCTCAAATTCCAACTCTTCTAAAATGGTCTCCCTCCAACTCATATTTCAGTTGGATCAGAAGTTATCTCTCCTTCCTCTGAATCGTTGTATCCCTCATTGTATACTTACCTCTAATTTGCAACATTGCTTAGCCCTTATTAGATTCATAACTGATGTCCATGACAGGATTATAAACTACGTGAGGGCAGGGACCAGGTCTTTGCCCATAGGGTCCATAGTACGTTGTGCTAGAAATATGTGCTGACTGCCTGATTGATGTAAAGCATGAATTTTTAAAACAAAAAACACAACACATTATTTTCTCTAACAAAAGGTTTCATGGTCTGAAAAATAGGCAAATTAAATTAAATTAAGTAAAGTAATAAATGTAAATAAGTTTAAAGGGCAGACATCCAAGAGTTTTTAGGCTGAGTTAATAGGGTGTTTTTGCTGTTTCATATTTTTTAAAAAACAACATACATAGGCTTTTATCATTTGCATTCTAAGAATAAACAATGGCCGATTCTGCCGTCTGTTTCCCAAAGCAGAGGATGGTATATTATTTTACTTCACAGTTACATCAAATAAAGCTTGACATAAAATGAAGGTTCCTTTTGGTACAGGTAGATTGAATGGCTCTTTCCAATTTGATAGGTGGGCTCCTATGTCCTTCAGCCATTAGAGTTTTTTTTTATCAAAGCTAGCTTTGAAGACATATTTGGAGGAGATACATGGGTGTCTCTATCTCTTGTCCTTTTTTATGAAATCAGTCCCATAAGAGCTCTGTTGGCATGGAGTCTACAATCTCATCCGATATGATTAGAGATTGCTCAATTATTCCAGAGAAACTGATGTCACATTTCTCAATGCCATGACAACGTACCCCTTTGTAAATAAGAATGAATTATTTTCCTCCAAGTAACAGTGGTAGATAGAAATAGAATAATAAAAGCTGTCAAGGATCTCAAGAAATCATCAGATTCATTTGCCTGCACTATGCCAGATGGTGTTTTAAAGCCCTTGGATAATGGAGAACCTGTAACTTACTATCCAGGCATTGCCCGAAACTTGGCATCTCTGATTTCTAATTTCAAACATTTACATATGGAAGGGCATTCCTGCTGTCCATGTTTGATGCATTTCTCATCCCAGTATCTCCCCAATACCTTCAAGCATATGGATCATGATAGACTAGGCTAGGCCACATTAACAAATAGATCTACAAATGTGTATAGACTCAAACCCAATAAAAGCTTGTTTCTCACTTAGTTAATAGTCCAAATGAAGAGCTTCTGACCATGAGGTGACTCTGCTCCATGTGGTAATTCAGATTCCTAGGCTCCCTTCATACAGTGGCCCCATCATCTTCACTGTGTGGCTCCCAAGTTTTCCAAAGGGGAGGGGGCAGGGAGTGAAAGTAGTGGAGGGAGGTCATTATCCAAATTGTTCAAAAGGAGAAAATACCTGGAAGAGAGTGTGTGTCTGGGCGACTTTAAGAGGACATGCCCAGAAATAACCACCTCACTTGCATGCATCCACACGACACTTCTACGTGTAAGAGAGTCTGAGATAGATACTTTGATGTCTCCAGGATAAAACCAAAAGGGATTTTGGTAAAAACCAATTGTTCCTGTTACATGGATTCTGTTTTCCCATGGCCCTAAAGTATCCATTCATTAATTCAGTATGGTTATGGAGACCCTACCCTCTATTGCTTACAAGCTAGCTGGAAAGAGACATATTATTCACAGTCACAAACACTATATTATACATAAACAATTGTAAACTGAGACAAGTGCATGGAGAGAGGGGACAGAGTGCTACGAGGGTCTGTAACAGACTTAGAGTGAGGAATCAGGTGAAGCATCTCTGAGGAAGGGACACTTTTTTGCTGTCATCTGAAGAATGAATACTTTTTAGTTTATCATATTCTGTTATTTGTCCTGAAACAGCATTTTCTTTCTTTCTTTGATAGAATTATCAAAGAAAAGGATGATTAATTATCAAAGGAGGGAAGATTAATGAAATAAAATAGCACACATTTCTATCTCCCATTACACAGATCCCCATTATATATATGGTTTTATAACAGGTAACCAGTGTGTATACATACCCAGTACCCTGCCTCATGTTTCAACCAGCTGCCATTACCAGCATTTCCAGCAATCAAACAGATGAGTTTAAGCTCTTTTTAGTTTAAGAGTGGGGGGGTCACCTCAAGTGATGACCACTGTTACTGGCAAAATTCAGAAGTAAGTAAGGAAGCATTGGACAATCTTGTAAGCAGTGTTGTCAAGTTTTATAGAAAATGGGAAAATCATTTAGAACACAGCAGAATCTCTAATCTGCCCTTGAGTCTTCCCTCAAGTTTTGTTTCCATCTCTGCTTCTACAAAGGCTACCCACTGCCAGCTCTCTCATCCCCTTTCCTCTACTCCATGCTCCTTTCTACCCATGGCTTTTCTTACCCATAGTTCCTGATGGCTACTTTCTTTGTGCCTCTTGGCTTTGGGGTTATTTCACTTCCCACATCTTCTGATCCTTCTGCTACCACCGTCTTTTTGGATGTTTTGTATTCATTGTCCCCAAGAGAGGAACGTGGAGGAAACATTAGACCTTGTTCCCTAGCCGGCCCACAGGTGCTACCTTAGGCTCAGAAACAGATGTCAAGTGGAGCCAGTTATGTGTGGCCAGGGTACAAAACAGGTCTGTGGTTCCTGACACAAAGTATAAGGATTCATTTTTATTCATGGCTGCAGTGGACCAGATTTATTCTCCTGCCTGAAATAATTTTTTCAAATAGGCACAATATGTGAAATAATACTGTTCAGATATTGAACTTCCATTGGTGAAGGAAGGTGAATCCTGATGGAGGGAAACAAATCAGGGCAGCCCTACAATTGACCCAGTTTACCGTCAGGAGAGAGTTACCAGGGCACAGATGAGTGAGGAGACCCCAGGCAGAGCTCGGTGGACTTTCTTTATTGGGGACATGGGGCTGGGGATCTGGAAAATCCGGACTGCAGAGCTGATCGTTTTAGGCTTCATGCTTATTTATGAACAGGGGGAGTGAGAAGATTATCATCAGGAATTCAAGGCATTACCAAACAAGCACAGTCAAAAGAGACCACCATTCCTCATCTGTCCTCTCTGTCCCCTTCATGTCCCACTCCCGAGAGCCCCACCCTACTTCTACAAGACTTCACCTGCATCTTCTAACTGTTCCCAGAAGTCTCTTCTCTAGCAGTAACCTTGCTCCCAAATAAGTATTTCCCAATTAAAACTCTGCTTTTGCATATTTTAGTTAAGTGTTCTGTCACTCTTCATCCTATTTTCCTATTTTTTCCAAGTACATATAATTATGAAAAATATTTTATTAACTTAATTACATATATTTTGAAATTGTCCATTAAGTTAAAAACTCTTTCTGTCCTTTTCAGCTGTTTCTCTGGGGCCTGACACAGCGTGAATGCAAACAACAAATATAAATAAATAAAATTGTGTGTGGAAGGAAGAAAGGTGTTCACAATACAGCATAGCAAGTAACTGGCAGTTTAAACCCCTTGGGTGTGTTTGAATTTTAAAATAACAAGTTCACTTTAAGAAATCTGGACCTAGTAGACTTTGTAGGGAATATAAAGGCCTGTCTCCGCGGACTCTTCTGCTCAGAACTATAAAGAGTGGTGCCAGTTACCTGAAATGGTCAATATCTGAAAGAAGCTACCTCTTCCTAATATTTCTCATTTTTCAAAGTCTCCTCTGACTAAGGAAATTTGTCTCCTAAGAACATGAAAGTTAACTGTATTTGTTTTACTGCTAACACAGTTTAAACAAACAGAATGACTGATTCAATCGGCAGGGATCCTTGAAACACTGGAGATCTTGGGACCTTTATCAAAGTTGGAGCAAAAAGTGGGGGCAAGAAGGAAGGAAAGGTTGGGGATTTCTTGTTTCATGAATAAGACTTAAAGGAAAAACCCTAAGTTTATTCAATTCTTTCAGATGGGAAGCAGACTTGGAACTGTATAAGATCTATAAGGTCTTTGATAAAATTCAGAATGTTTTTAATTTCCCTGCATTTGTGTCCAGTTTGCCATCCATAAGCATTTTCAGTATGAGTCTTAATAATGGAAAGAATTTGCTTGTGTTAATGGTGAGGCCGATATGGGCAGTCTGTACCAGACTGGGTGTGGGGAGCAGGACAGAGAGAGAAAACGTCCACGTGCCCAAAGGTTGGAAGTACCTGACAAGGGAAAAAGAAAGATCAGGGAGATACGTTCTTAAGAGAGAACGTGGGCTGAACTTCAGGAAGACCTAAGAGGGACTTCCTGATTTGTTTTTAGTGATTCCTGCCACCCCCCACAACACAGGGATGGGAGAAGGGTGCATGCAGTTTGATCTCCAGCCCCTAGATTGCTTGTGTAATAGCAGATTCCTGAGTCCCATACAAGACCAAATACTTCTGACTCTCTGAGGGGCACACCTAGGAATCTGAATTTTGAATATGCAGCCCAATGAGCCTGGTGCACAGTAGAAAACAATTACAAGGAATTGACCAGTTATCTGCAAAACTACATTACCAGTATCCTTAGCTTCTGTGTTATCAATAGCAGTGACAACTGCAGTGTGTAAATAGGCGTAAAATGTGGTAACTGCAGCGGGATCTTTAGATGCTATACAATGCTGCGTGTGTCTATTTGCAGTTTGCTTTGTATCTGGCCCCTGAGCATTTGCACAGGCTCCAAAAGCAATAATCACTTTCTGTCAACTCTAGTTTGTGGGGCCTACGTCAGTTTGTTGTGCTTTTGCTTTCTTTTCTAATTAAAGGACTGAAAAGACCACAAGTGAGATTTCTTTCCTTTATAACTCACCTAATACATTCCAATTCCAAATGCCACTCTCCAGTAGTGGCAGGAACCAGCTTGTCAGTTCTGAGATTTCCCTGTGAGCGTCTCTTTGTTTTTTAACTAGCAGAGTGGAGACCTGGGGACAGAGGAAGAGTCTAATAGCTGCTAAGGGACCAACTAATCTGTTACAGGTTTTTTTAACCTTCCACAATGCTCTTAGAGAAGCTTTTCAAGTTGTAATTACTGTGCTGTGCTTGCGTGCCCAGATTTTAAGCACATTTTTTTAAAAGAACTTTTTTTTGACAAAGCATGATACATTATTTGCAGGTTTTCTAAAACATGTAGCAATTTTGTTGAGGCCACTGATATGAAATTATGCCTTGTTTCACTCAGAGAGACAGAGAAAGGGGGAGAGAGAGACTAGCAAACATTGGCAAGGATGGAGCAAGTGATTATTTTTTTAAGTTGCACCTCAGTTGTACCTTTTGCTTCAGAGAAAAACAATGAAACCTTTGTAGTATGTTGACATCTCTTTTAGCAAAAGAACTTAAACCAAAGAAAACAAAATTAACCTAGGATCTTTCAGTATTTGTTACCTTAAGAACGAAAGCAGAATTGGGTATACTGTAATATCATCCACGTAAGCGTGGTGTATATCTCCTGGGTTGTAGACTGTGCTTGCTGGAAGACACTTGAGTGATTACAAAAACTTTTCTTATCTTCAGTTTACTAATTACTAAAATGATCATTGAGAGCCAAAAACATATAAATAGCTTCCCCATGATCTTACCCTTATTTAGTGGCCATGTTAGGACCAGAGCCCAGATTCTTTGAAGATTTATCTTATACTTATTTCCTCAAAATTAAGACATACATACAAAGCCCTCTTCTTGGGAAGCAGCCAGGTACCCAAAATGGAGCACATTGGAGTCTGATGCACCTAAGCAGAGATTCTGACTTCATTTGCAAAGCCTTGGGAAAATTATTCAAGCTCTCTGAGCCCAATCTCCTTTGGTGAAAATGAGAATAATATTTAGTGCACATAGTGGTTTGTTCAACAAATATTTGGGCAGCTACTTAGAACCAATCACTGTTTTAAGGCACTGGGAATGCAGCAATGAACAAAACGAGAACTCTTGCTGTCGCGGAGTTTGTATTCTAGTGGGCACATAGGAACAATAGAAATAAACAGGTTACGTGTATAGGACATCAGGTAGTTGCAGGTGCTTCGGAGAAAACTAGAGAATGGAACTGGAATTACCAGGCTCGATGAGGTATGAGCAGATGGGTATGTGTTATTTTAAATATGGTAGTCTGGAGAGACATTATTGATAAAGGGATAGTTGAGGAGGTATGTGGAGAAAGTGAGCGATAAGAACATTCCAGAAAAATAGCAAACTAAACCCCCTTGAGGGAAAACATATTCAGTCTGTTGGAGTACCAGCACAGAGGTGGTGTGGCTGGAGTGAAATAAACCAGAATCAGAGCAGGAGGGAGAGACTGGGCCAGGGGAGGGGCCCACAGAGACATCCTGTAAGATCTGTAGCCACTGTAAACATTTCAGCTTCTGTTTAAATAAAATGGGAAACGACTGCAAAGCTCTGAGCAGAGGAGTGACATAACGACTTATATTTTAAAAGGACTATTCTGGCTGCTGTGTTGGAATAAACTGTAAAGGCAGCAAGGGTGGAAGCCAAAAGACCAGAGAAGATGATTTTGCGATAACCCAGGAAAAAGACAAGATGATCATCGAAAGACGTCAGATGTTGGATATAATTTGAAGAAATACTAAACAGGTTTTGCTGAGAGATTAGATATAGACTCTGAGAGAAAGAGAGGAGTTCAAGATGTATCCAAAATCTTTTCCCACATTATTAGAAGGATAGAAAAGAACTTGGGAGGCAGAGGTATAGGGGGAAGATGGACTTGAGACATGTTAATTTTGAGATGCCTACAGGCCATCTAGATAGAGGTAGTGAGCAGCCAGGCACCTGGAAGGTGGAGTTCAGGGTAGAGGGTCTACATTGGAGAGTCATCAGCCTATAATGGTATTTAAGGCCACAAGACTGGCTGAACCCTTTCTGAGAGGAAGTGTAACTAAACTGAGTCAGTGTCAGTAGGAGGGAATGGTCAGCTGTGTCCAGTATTGCTGAGAGCTCAAATAAGACAAGGGCTAGGAAATAACCACTGGTTTTAACTAAATGAAGGCAATGGGTGACCTTGACTGGTGGAATGACGGAAGCAAAGGCCTGCATGGTGTGTGCTCAAAAGATAATGATAAACTTGGGGGGAAAACCTAACAAATGAATAGCAAAATTAGCAAAAACGAACACAAAAGAGCCCACAAAAAAAGAAATGCATGTGGCAGATAGAATACAAAACAGAGAAAAATATGTTCAGCTTCACTCATAATAAGAGAAATACAAAATACAACAATATTGAGATACCATTTCTCAGTTTAGTGAAAATCCAAAAGTTTAAAAATAAAAACTCTGCTGCAAGGCTATAGAGAAACAGCTATATATATATATATATATATATATATATACATATATACATATATACACACACACACACACATATATATATATATACACACACACATACACATATATACACACACACACATATATAGTATATATCTATATATATTACCTATACATATACTGTGTGTACATTTGTTTATTTACTTATTTATTCTCACCTCTTTGACTCAACAATCCCAATCTAGAAATCTATCTCAGCCTAAATGTCCATCAACAGGTGACTGGATAAAGAAGATGTGGTATATTTATACAATGGAATACTACTCAGCCATAAAAAACCAACAACATAACGCCATTTGCAGCAACATGGATGCTCCTGGAGAATGTCATTCTAAGTGAAGTAAGCCAGAAAGAGAAAGAAAAATACCATATGAGATCACTCATATGTGGAATCTAAAAAACAAAAACAAAACAAACAAACAAACAAAAAACAAAGCATAAATACAAAACAGAAATAGACTCATAGTCATAGAATACAAACTTGTGGTTGCCAAGGGGGCGGAGATGGGAAGGGATAGACTGGGATTTCAAAATTGTAGAATAGATAAACAAGATTATACTGTATAGCACAGGGAAATATACACAAAATCTTATGGTAGCTCACAGAGAAAACAGTGTGACAATATATATATGTTTATGTATAACTGAAAAATTGTTCTGAACACTGGAATTTGACACAACATTGTAAAATGATTATAAATCAATAAAAAATGTTTTAAAAAAAAGAAATCTATCTCAAACCTGGCAAAAATAGAAAATGACAGATGCACAAGACTTTTTCCCTGCAGCAATACTTAAAAAAGCAAAGACTGGAAACAATCTAAGTGTCCATTAATAGTGGCTGGAGTGCTATGCAGGTATAAAAAGGAATGAGAAAGATCCCTGTATACCACGAAGACTGATCTCTGGGATGCATTGTTCACTTAAGAAGCACCATGTGGAACGGTGTTATACTCTATAATCTATAGTGTGATACTATTTGTATAAGAAGTAAAAGAATGCTTACATTTTAAAAAGAGTAACAACGGAAGGAAAAAACAAGACTATAAAATAGCCACCTATAGATAGAGAAGAATCATCATAGAAGAAACAGACTTCAAGTCAGACTTAGAAGATTGTGCCTTGTTTTATAATTTTGGTTTTATATGTAATTTTGATTTTGAAACTATTTAAATATTTTACATATATATGAAATAAAATTTTTTAAAAGTTAAATTAAAAATGAAATTTAAATTAAATATAAAAAAGAAAAATAATCATAAGGAAAGATCAAAACAATTTTGGAAAATAATGGGAAGTAAAGGAGCCCTAAATGTATATCAAGCTCTCACAAAGAAACTGACTTTTAAATATAATATTTTGACTGAGCATCATTAGTCCCTCCCTATGAAATATATTCTAAGAGCAAAACGAATGACAGATAAAGCTTAAATTGCATTCATTAGGATTGTTGTTGAATTATTATTTTTATTAATTACTTGCATTTTCTTTGAAAGCACTTTATTTATTATAGGATAAAAATAAATAATTATACCAACATGACAGGGAATCAAGATTTTTCAGCTTAAGAGGAAAGAGACATAAATAAAAAGTCAAAGAAATCAAGTGAAATGTCTGTAATCTTAAATCTGAATTAGTAAAAGCAGTAAAGACTTGTGATTTGATCTTTTTTTTCTTTCAAAAAAAATTTAAAAAAACATATTTCCTGGCTCTGTTCACTAAAGAGGCCTGGGAGCCATGAAACACTAGTAGTAGTTAGTACCCCTAGTGCCCAGCTTATGGCCCCAAAATACCATTTCCCGTGGAAGAAGCAAGTTCATTGTGAAAAAGGCTCATTCCAAATCTGAGGCAGGAAATAGACAAAATGAGCCAAGGATGTCTTTTTTTTTTTTTTTAACAAACCAGAAAAGGGTAATAGGGTATTGTTAAAAGGACACAGGAATCAAATTGAAGGGGCTCTCACTATGGAAGAAAGAGGGACAATGTGTACATCAAAAAGAATAGCTGTAATAGATGGAAAACCATCCAAAAAATCTGTGGATTCATAATATACTTAAGAGGGAGATTACAAACTGGAGAGGAACTGCAAACAAGAGAAATAAATACATAATCCCTTTGAAGAAAAACATTGTGATTGCTGGAGGAGGGTTGTGGAGTAAAGAGAGGTTTGTTTGCAAGTTTGTGTTTCAAAACGGGAGATGTTACAGGATGCTTTGCATGTTGACAGAAACAATCAAATGGAGACCGGAAGACTGATGATGCAGGACAGAAGACGATTAATTATAGAGCAATTCTCATGAGTAGGTGAGAGGTGATGGGATCTAGCACACAAAGAGAAGAGCTGGCATAGATAGCAGCATGACAATGCCTCCATGGTAACCAGAGTGAAGGAAGCATGTATGGACCACAGGCAGGTAGCTGGTGTTGGGCTGGAGAGGATGTGGATGGTCTCCTCTGACTGTTTTCTCAGAGAAAAAAGAATGGGAAGGAGGTTAGGAAAGAGTTGTTTGAGATTTGATGGGAGCACAGATTTGAAGTAGTTGTGTGGGGGAGTAGGGAGAGGGTGTGGACTGAGGAAGTAAATAGAATTGCCAGGCAGCACCAAAATCCCAGGGGGATGATTGCCTACTGGTTTGAAGATGACCCAAGTGAAATAGTGGTGTGCTGTTTTCTTGTCACGTTCAGCCACTGTACATGTGGGTATATGCACAGAGTAAGTGATGAACTATACTTCGCCAACATTGTGTGAGGATTAATTGAGATTTATGTATAAAATAATGCCTGATCAGGTACTTTCACACTTACCAATGTATTTTCCCTTAAGCTTAATTCTCTAGGCCATACAAAAGGGTGAGAAAAAAAGGAAAAGAGTTGATACTCAAAATAACAAAAACAAATTTAGAAAGGGATATGTGTATAACCTATATTAAAAAGCCCAGAAAATTTTGCTAAGGGATACAAAAGAAGACATAAATACTGTGATGTCGATACTTTCCAAGTTAATTCATGAATTTAAAGCTATACCAATAGAAATTCAACCAGGCCATTTTAGAATGCTAGAAAATAAGTCTAGAATTAATTAGGGAAAGTAAACATGCATGGATATGATTTTTTAAAAAGCTAACTTTTTTTAGACTTTTCACATGAGGATTTATTGTATTTTGGTAAGGATAATGGTTTTTCAAACTGTCCAGGTGAATTCTGGGTCCCCCACTCATCCATGACTGAGCCTCTCTGTGCCTTCAGCTGCCTCGTCTGTAAATGGTTTATGTTCATTTGTGCCATCCATCAGAGTGGCAAAGGCCTTAGGATAATGCTTGGCTCATAGCAACAATGATAGGTAACATTTACTGGGTGTTTATTATGCATGAGGCTCTGTCCTAGTCACTTTACATTTATTTATTTTTGTTCATTGTAACTCTCCAAGGAGTCCAAGGCACTGCGAGGTTAAAGAATTTGCCTAAGATCACAGGGCTAATTAGTGAAAAAATCAGGATACATAAAGACTGAACACTTAGCCACTACACTAAACTGTATCAAATAATAATGTGAGCAAGAAGAACAGAAAGAAGAGAGTCACATTACCAAAAACAATGTATTGTAAGGTAACAAACATTAAAACAATATAGCATTGCTACCAAAATTGGTATGTATGACAATATAGAAAATCCAGAAATGTACTTAGTCATACATAGTAATTACATAGTAATCTTACCTTAGATAAAGCCCAGCTCCTCAAAACAATAGGAAAAGTTTATGCTGATCTGATTGATAGACGTCTATATGTTAACATAGCTCCCAGATAAAGGGCAAATAGACATAAACACTTCAGTGTTTTACAAGATTCGTTCATTTATTTATCTAGGTTCATTTCATTCAGCAAAGTAACATTATGTGAATTCATTTCTTTTCTAAATTAACAGTGATCTAAATATCCTAGATAAATTAAAGAGGCTGAATTTGATTTACCCAAGTGTTGGCTGGTAGTTTAGAATGTTCAGTGTATACACTTAACAGAATCAGCCTGCCAGGGCTGCCGCAACAAAGTACCACAAACTGGATGCCTTAAATAACAGAAATTTACTGTCTCAGGGTTTAGAGGCCAGATGTCCAAGATTAAGGTGTCACTAGGGTGGTCCCCTTCTGAGAGCTGTGAGGGAAGGATTGTTCCCAGCCTCTCTCCTTGACTTGTAGTTGGCCATGTCCTCTCTCTGTCTCTTCACCTCATCTTCCCTCTCCATTTGTCTGTGTTCACATTTCCCATCTTTATGAGGATTCCAGTCACATGGAATTAGGGTCCTGCCTAACGATCTTATTTTAACTTAATTACTACTTATCTCCAAATAAGGTCCACATACTGTGGTACTGAGGGTTAGAACTCCAACATATAGTTTCTTTTTTTTTTTTTTTTTTTGAGGGACTCAAGTCAACCCATAACACTTAATATTTGAGTGTGAACCATAGTAGCCACAGACCCTTAAAAAAGCTGTCCCGTTGGCCTCATTGATATTTTCTTCAGCAGATCCCTGTCAATGAACCATGTATGTCTAATCCTTTTCAGGAATTAATCAAGGTGCATTTAAAACCTCAGCACAATGTAATTCTTCTGGGTGACATCGAAGAGTCACTTACTCGTTTTGCAGGAAGACAAAATGCATTTCTTGGCCCTGGCCCAATGTTTCTGCAGTTGTATAAGAACCACCTTAGTATTTCAAAAAGTCCAGATCATTAAACAAGGGCAGCAATCACATATACAACACACTCCTTCACAACGACATGGAAATAACAATGGGGAAACAAGCACTCAACACGCAAGGCAGAAGAAAATGGGTTAGGAAAACAAAGATTGGGTGTGGGCAAGAATCAGTGGGAATATGAAGTAGGGGTGAACTCTCTGTCCCATAATTCCAAGATGTCTGGTGTCACAGTCCAAGAGCCAACTTTGCCACACCCCCAACCCTGCACAATAGGACCCCACACACCAGTTGGTGGATTACCAACTGTGACTTGGAAAGCCTCCCTGTGGTGGGCACAAATACTCATCTCTAATCAGCTCCATCCCTCAGTCCCTCTCCTTTATTTTTATCACCAAGCCCTCACATCACTCACATTGTTAGCTCTAAAACAGGTCTTGAAACCATCCATTTATCTACATCTTCACTGTTGTCATGTTTACCCAAACCACTATTATCTCTTGCCCAGACACTACCTGTACTCCTGTGTCTGGCTTTACCTTAACCCCAGGCTAATCTAGTCTCTACAGAGCAGACTCCTTGTTTGCAATGTTTCATTGAGCTTTTAAACAAAACCCACTGTACTTACCAGACCTGCACTACCTGGCCCGTCCTTCTTCGTTTCCTTCCTCTCTCCCTCTTGCCCAGCCTCTCTGCCATCCTTTATTTCCTTGAATATTCCAAACACTTTCTGGCTTCAGGGTCTTCACACATCCTTTTCCCTCTTTCTGGGAACTTAGCTAATATTCAGCCAGCATACACTGATACCCTTGAACTGGTTGTGAAAACAGTGAAATCCCTCTCTACCCCATCGGGAAGTAATGCTACCCTGTGTCCCTGCACACCCCCACATACATCCATCTTACCCCTATCCTAGAACCCCCTGGACCTCCACACTTCCAGCAACTGAAGGAATAATGCCTGGCCCTAGGTGAGGCCTGGAAGACCTCACATTGGTCAGTATTCAACCAGAGAAACAAAGCCAGTAGGAGACATATAGTAAGGGGTTTGTTACAAGGAATTGGCTTATGCAATTATGGGGGCTGCAAGCTAAGTCACAAATCTGTAAGGGAGGAAGGGCAGACTGGAAGTCAGGAATGAGCCGAAGTTGCTGTCCACAGCAGAATTTTTCTTCTGAGAAGCTTCAGTTCCACTGTAAATAACAGGCTTCTTGGCTGGTTGAATCAAGCCCATTGAGTCTCCTTTACTAAAAGTCAGCTGGAGTTGAGTGTGTCAGGACTGTTGCCCAGCTAAACTGACCGTCACAGATGTTGTTCCACACCAGGGTTGCTGCTGGTCCGCCTTACCAGTAGTTCAGTACTTTCAATATTATCACGGCCTGAACTCTCCCCCCTCATCAACCTTGCTCCTCAGATGACAGGCTCCTTTTTTCCTTTATATCCTTCAGGACCCCACTTAAATGTCACCTCCTTACAGAGACCTCTCCTCACTACCCTCTGGGGCATCCCCTCTCAGAGGGACCTGCTCTCTATTCTTTCTCCCGCCCGCATTCTTTCTCTTCACTCCACTTACTACAGGTTGCTAATCATGTGTTTTCTTTGTTTCTTGACTGATACTGTCTGTCATTCCCATAAAACTGCATGCCCCATGAGTGCCAAGGTTTTTATGTGTACAGCATGGCATACTATGAGTTAATGACCATAGGCTCAATTCATATTTGTCAAATGAGTGAATGTCATCACGGGTTACTGTATTTACCTGAGACACAGAGATCTGACTTGCTGTGCACTCACACACACCTGTTTGCCTTGCCCTGCAGCCACCTTCCACGTGCAGAGTCCCAGTGAATCAGGCGTCACTGCTCTGGCACAAGCGAAGATTCAGTGCAAACACACTGATGGAGTACTACTTTTAGAGAAAACCGCTAAGAACTGGCTGATCTGCTTAACCTCCACAAGGTGAGTTCCTCCCCATCCCCAAATCATATTTTTATTCCAATATATAACCCTCAGTCTTATCTCTGATGTCTGACCCAGGTCAGCTCCCACTAAAACAAGGGGCGTTTGTTGGAAGTGTGATGTTAAATGCTTGTGCGGAAGGGTAGACACAACTCATGAATGAATGCTGGGGGGATGGGTCTCCTTGCTAGCAGGCCCTGGAGTAGGACGTAATCAAATAAAAGGCACAAATAGAGAACCTCACTAATTGGTATGGATTTGCCAAGATCACCCCTCACCACAATGTCCAATCAGGAAGCACACAGGGATCCACCAGATTGCTCCTTAATTCCCTCACTTCTCATCATTTCTAATCGTTTGCTTTCTTCTGATCCAGTAGCATATTTAAGAGATGCCCACTCTTAGCTTCCTTGTTCTATGTCTGCAGTATTGGGCAGTGATGCCTGCTGGAAATGTGGACTTCCTCATAGTTTGAATAGGTTTCATGGCATTTCTTGATGAAGTAGATATTTGCCCCCCACTCACTTGCTAACACATACAGGTATTTTGAGTCACCAGGGAAATTGCCTTCTGGAGATTTCTGCATTAGATGCTCTTTGCACCATTCTCACTTCCTAGGGTAAAATAAGGAGGTAATTGGATACTGTCTTAGAAGAGGTTTATATGCTGGGGCAAAACCGGATAATTTGAGAAAGCGATAAAACTGTTTCTGTCCACAGAAGAATTGCATGATCTGTTAAAGATGTAATGATGACACTAGATCAAGTAGCATAGAATGCGGTTCAGAGTGACACACTATTTGTCTATAGATTATCTGAAGCTAACCATTAAGCAAAAACATCCACCCCAAATTCCCTCATAGCCCTAGTTGTGGCCATCACCCTTGTTGGTCCATTTACTCTGCTATTAGAATATGAAACGTTATACAACGATGTGGCCAAGGTCAGTTGGAAGAACACTGCGTCTACTCTGAGCCTAGGACAGAATGGAGAAACAGGCAAGGTTTAAATGTGAGGCCTCCACTCTGAACATGGACTGTTTCTTCCCTTTTTTTGTTTGGCCTCCCCTCAGGAACAAAAGCTATCCTGCTCTTTCCCTTCAAGACATAACTGAAATCCTGTATAGTCCTGTCCACGATCAAATTTCCCTTCTCTGAATTCCTATAACACAGTTGCCTCCTCTTATGCCAACTTGTTCTTTATTTTTCATTATAGACTAGTTGCCTTATTCCCAAATTAAACCATGAATTCCTGGAGGGCATGGCAGTGTTTTCTCTGTCTTTGCTTCCTTACTATGGAGTCGTTAGACATTTTACCAGTACCTAGGGAACCAATAGTGAGGCTGTGGCAGAGGCTACTTAGTTGTGCATCAAAATGTGCTTTCTAGTCTTTCTAGACACACAGCTGACTGCATTTCCCAGCCTCCTCTACAGGGACATAGGCCCTGTGATAGACTGTGCAACTTTCAGGCTTGCTCCATTTCAGCCTCTCATGTTTCCTTTTCCATGCTTCTTTCTACTTTTTCTGATAAGAAGGAGTCCCTAGGGATGACAAAACCATAAGACGGAAAGGGCTTAGGTCCCAAAATCATCTTGTTGAGAAAGCTGCCCACAGACCAGGAACATCTGCCTTGGACTATTATGTAAGCATAAGATAAACATCAAGTGTATTTGAGCTGTTCCATATTAGTGGTTCTACTTGTTACAGCAGCTAGCAGTCATTCTGCTGCATCTGGTAGTTCTAGTAGAAAGAGCCTGAGCTAGGTTTAATGCTTAGCTCTGCTGCAATGACCAAACTGTGTGATTCAAGGCAAGTTACTTAATTTTGCTGTCTCAACTTCCTCATCCCTAAAATGGAGATAATTATAGCAACTACCTCCATCAGTTTGTTGTAAGAACAAGTAAGTGCCTGCAACCAGGCACTCAGTGAATACTAGTTCAGTACCACTCAGGTGTGTCCTTAGGGTCAGCTCTTAACAAGCAGGAGCTCTATTCCAAGAGAGGCCAGAAAAAATGGGATTGAAAGAATTTATTTTTATGTTCTAACTACAACAATTGAAGTACAAATTTTTTTGAGATGGTAAATATGCTTATGGGTGGAGGTAGCAGCCAACAGGAAATGTTTAAAGAGGGAAGAAGACTAAAGAAGAATATTTTATAATATTCCTTGAACTCTTAGAACTTCACCCCTTAGCAAGGATCTAAATTTTTTGTACATAAAGACTGCATTAGGCCAGTTTGCGTCTAAACAGATAATGAGCGATGAACAATTTTGCTGCTATGTAGGTCAGAGGTACTCTCCTTTCTAGGCTGGGCTATTCAGTACCTGAGGAGTTTGTTTGATCTTCCACTGGATATTGATGATTAAATGACAAGCTGTTCACCTAATCATTGGTTACAAAGAGAACAAGGCTGGGTGAAGTTGACATTTGCTTGATTTCATGAAGTTACATTTAGATCTAGGAATGAAGTAGTCATTATCTTTGCTGTTGGCTCCCAGATACTCCTAACAGTTCTCAACACCCAGCAGGCCTTGTGCAGTACAATAAATAAGACTGAATAAAGCAAAACTTAATTAGGTATATATTTGTAGGCTGAATAAATCTTTGACACCTGCCTTTAGAACATTTTATATTTCTTTCATTAACACATTTATTCCTATTTGGTTGACATTCTGTCCTCATGTTCAAAATTTGAACATATAATTCCTTATCCTCTCCTAAATCTATTCCTTTAATTTTCAGGGGATTTAACATTATTTATTAAAAGATGGAGGTGGAAGAGTGGGAGTCTGTGGTAATTTTTCCTAAGATGAAGGTTGTGTGTCTAAACAAAATTTGAAATGATTTGAAGTCATGCTATCCTCTGCTATAATCTTCTGTCAAGAAAGTCACAGAGATTTTGGCATTATTTAATTTCTTAGGTACGGAAAATTACCATAACAGATTTTTGTAAGGGCCAACTTTCTAAATCTATCACCAAAATATGTAAACCAGGCAAGAATAGGTTTTTAAAACTTATGAAATACGGATGTTTATTGAAGCATTGTTTGTAGTTACAAAAGGAAATAAAACAAATAAACACCTAATGTCCATGAATAGGAAAATGGTTGGATAAATTATACACACACACATGCACATACACACATGTGTATAGTATAATTCTATATTTGTAAAAGTAAACAAAACCAGAATCCAAACAAAAGCAGAGCAAACTCCCTACATTTGTGAATATACATTATAATATAATTTAATGTAGAGAAAGTTATAGAAAAATAAACACAAACCTTTTACATTGGTTACTCAGGGACATGGATAATAAGGGTTGTGAGTGTGTGTGTGTTAGTTCTATTTGTGAATCTCTGTATTGTTTAACAGGTACAAAAGGAAGATACTACTATTACCATTTTCAATAATGAATAACTATTAAAAAGTATTTAAATACAGAAGGCATTCCTGAAATGTGGGAGGACATAAGTATTTTTACATTTCCTAGAATTTTATAAAACTTTAGTATTCTAACTTGTGTATCATGTCCCAGAATCTACAAAAATTGGACATTAACTGACACTCTATCAAAAATATGCAATGTGGGGGACGGTCACAAAAGCAACACATGCATTCATTACAAAAGTAATATGAAACAGAGTAGATTGCAATGTTGAATATAAAATGGTCTAAAACAAGCTTATCTGAAATAAATGAGAATGAATCCTTTAATTATTACTAAGAAAAAGTACTCCACATTCCATTAAAATCAAAAGGAAAGAAGGGAGGAACAGAGGGAGGGGAGGCAGAAAGAGAGGCAGAAAGAAAATGAAAGAGAGGAAGGAAGACAGACAGGGAGACAGAAAGAGGGGAAACGAGAAAGAAAAGAAAGAAGGTACTAGTGCCCTAGAGTTGCAGTAGCCCTGCAGTTGGGTTGGTCCTAGTTCCACCTCCATTACAGATGTGGCCACAGCCCAGAGCTAGTGTGTGTGTGTATGAGGTACACTGTCAGCGGTGGTGGAAAATGACACCCAGCTTACAAGGCACCCTATGAGTTCATGGAGTGACAATGGATGTCTCACTGATGACAGTCCTCGTCGCTCCACATTTATGAGCAGCTACCAGCTGCAACTAGGTGCCTAAAACAGAATCCCTCCCCAGCACTGAAGTGGAATGGAATATAACCCGAACTGAGAAGTAGTTTCAAGTGTGCCAGGAATGGCGAGGATAGGACAGGGAATAAGTGAATCACAAAGAGAAGGTGCAGCTGTCCTGACTAATCAAAATAGTCTGAGAAGTAGAAGAGAATATAAAATATGAATGATTTAAATTCGGGGGAATGATCTTAAGGAAGCCAGACATTTCAGAAAGAAATATGATTAAAATCAGAAAGGATTATGAGTTCATCCCTGCACTTTAGATGGTTGGAAGAAGATGTGCATTTTAAGAGTCAGCCAGGGAGGACACCATTCATCCAAACATAAGATATCAAAATTCAGATTCACTTTTATGTCTTAGTAAAGGAGAGATGTCTATGTAAGGCTAAGGGCTCTTCAGGAGAACAGGCTGGCAAAATATCATGCCCTGTGGGATTTTTAGATTTCCTCTCCAAATCCCATGTATTTGTTTGGAGCCAAATCCAACCTTTTGTTTTCAAACAATGCTCTATTCTAAAGTTCTTCCGAGGAGAATCCTGCCTCCTGGATGGGCTTGAAATCGCACAAAGTAGGCCCCCCAAAGTCGTCACTGGAGTCACATAGAGTGAGAATCTGGCCCATCAATTATCTGGGTTTCTTTTTGACAACAGGACCTGTATGGGGAAATTGTAGGCCGCGTAGCTCAGCCAGCCCCATCTGCAGGAAGGCTGGATTCCAGCTGAGTGGCAGCCAGATGGGGTGATGCTGTATTCTTCCTTCTGGGTTCACTGAAAGCCAGGCTTCCTCAAAACACTAGATGAGCGGCTGCCATTTTGACTCAGGCATTTGACGTTTTCACTTCATGTGGGGATCTTTCGTCTGTCCCCTTCAGATTTCTGTTTGGATTGCTTATTCTTACAAATGATAAAACACAATTGCTTAACCGAATTAGAACCCAATGAAGATAGAAACCCAATTTTTTTAAAAAAGATGGCATAAAAATAATGACCATATTGTTCTATGTTAACTAAGATTATTTCCAAATTCTAAGGTATTTGGGTATAAAAATTCATCCAAGGGGACATTCTGTAAAGGAGGAAAATGTTGACAAACAAATATGAAGAAGAGATGCAAGAAAAAATCAATAGGTGTGATTCTCACATCCCTTGCTATAAGTACGTTCTTCAGTTTGTCCTTCTCCCACCATTTCCCACCTGAAGTTCTTATTAATTTTTCTTAAAATAAAACCTTTTGGATTTAATGGTCTTAATTGTACTAAATAAGAAGGCAAATAAATAGGAAGAGCTACTTTCAATTAAATCAAATTTCTTTAAATTAAAATATTACAAATTTCTTTAAATTAAAATTTCTTTAAATTAAAATATTAAATATTATTATTTAATAAATTAAAATATTGCATGATGTATAAAAATATTTAAAACACCTAATGATGTTTAAAATAATGTTACAAATAGTTATAGCACAATTAGAAGAACAGAGTGAATTTGCATAATTACTTTCCTCTGCGAATGTAGGTGATCTGTCCAAGGTCTCTTAGCCAGTCAGCAAACAAGATCTGAAACTAACAATCTGCCAATTTTTAAACTTATATTCTTTCTGCTTAGCAGTGTGGTCTCGGGAAAAGTTATTGAACATTTTGATGACTAGATTTCCTCAGCTGTGAAATGAGCAGCATAATAACATGTAATTCATAGGGCTGTTGAGAGGAATAAATAAAGTTTATGTATTTAAATTGCATGGAAGAGCACCTGACATATAGTAAGCCCTTTGTAAATATGAGCAATTATTATTTACTACCTGTCTTTCAATTAATTTACTATTTAAAACAGCCTTTCAAATGAATGTTTTTGAGTGTTTAGCTACTGGAAATGTAGAATTAGGTGGTAGTACATCTCAGATGGAAATGAGGAATTTTTTCTTATTTCTTTTCTTTCATCTTCCCCAAAAAGAATTTGCAGACCACCTTCCCTCTTCAAGCCTACATTACTTCTTAGCGGATCAATAACATTTGTAGTGATGAAGCAGAAAAAATATACAGAAGAAAGAATATGATTTCGAATTAGACATCGAGTCTAGGGTGTGCCATTCACTGCCATTATAATTATCATGACAAACCGATCAGGAATAGATTAAGCTGACAAATCGAACTAGGGAAAAACACATATCCATTGCTCATGCATCATTTCAAATGCCACTTCCCCAGTGAGGTCTTCTCCGATCCCACCCAGTAGAATTAATTTCTCCCTGATCAACATTCCAGTGCAGCTTTGTTTATACTTCACTTTGGGCACTAACCATATCAAGCCCATGCATCGTTCTTCCACTGCACTGGATTGCAAGCTCCTTGAAAGCAGGATCTATTTCTAATTCATCTCTCTGTGTCCAGAATCTAAACTACTTCCCAGCAGTTATAGTGCACAATATTGTCTATGGAATCAAATTCACAGAACTCACTTAGAAATAAGTGAGAATATAAGCTTCTTTTAAAAATACTATTTATTGAGCATGTATTGTGCATCTAAATCTCTAAGCTGATAATGACTATACGAAATGTTATTGTTTTCATTTATTGGTGAAAAAAGCTGAGGCTCAGAGATGTTAAGGGATTTGCTCAAGGTTACTATAAGTGGTCGAAACAGAATGTAAACCCTTATTCTATCTGACACCGCTCCTTGGTAAGAAGAAAATAAGAATCAAACACTTATTTTTATTAGTAATCTCAATATAATCCCTTCTGAAACAGGTTCTGACTTCACAATGCATTCTCTTTAAGACAGTCATTTTGTAATATCTTACCGCAATGTAACCCTGAATGTCTTACATGAATAAAACCAACATCAAGAAGAGTGCCAGTTCTAGCACCCTTTGGGCAATAGTGAAACCCCACCATATTAGCTCTTTGAAAAGTTCTTGTGGACAGGCATGATTCTGCGGATTGGTCTGGCTTTGCTTTGTTGCTGTCACTTACTTGTTCCTTCCTCTGCTATGATACACCTTATGTAGGCTATCACAACAATGCTCCGACCGGTAGAACTTGTCTGCATATGCTCATGAGATTGGCCTCCAACTATTTCACTTCAGAACTGCAAGATGAACCAACTCTTTTCCAGCTAGAAACCCAAGCAATGTAATGCATTAGTATTCAAGACAAATCTGTTAAATTCCACTGTGACCTTTCAAAGGCTATAATTTGAAAAGCATACTGGGTTCTTTAAACATGCTTCTTCCCCTGTTGTTTTCAATCATACCTTTTTTTAAAGTAATTCTTTTTTTTTTTTAATCTCTTAGCCATTTTATAACCTTCTGTTTGATTATCCTATGCAAATTCTCTGCAATATCTGATACACGGGGCCTTCTCACACTAAGAAGAGTGCGCCCATTTTAGTTATGCAAGTTTTCGGAGCTAGAAAAGCCAATAAATTAACTGCATATTAATGAACAAATCAAAGTAGAGAGTATAGTAATAGAATAAGCATTTTAAAAAGGATTTAGTCCTTTAATTTGGTGTTACCAACTAACACATCCAACCACAACTTTCTTTTTTCTCTAAATGCTATGGCTACCCACGGAAAAACAAATGAATGTTGAGAAATGTGGAAGGTTAAAAAGAAGCTTTTTAAAACAAATAAAGCCTAAAGCATTTCCTACTTTCAGTTTAGAAGCAGTATGAAATTAAGATAATCATGCCAAGAGAGCAACAGAAGCTACCCTGGGGGAAATGTAAGATGATAGCCATTAAAAGCAACAGAGGAAATTCTATGGTAGAGAGGGGGCACTGGAATTTGACACAACATTGTAAAATGATTATAAATCAATAAAAAATGTTTAAAAAAAAAAAAAAAAAGCAACAGAGGAAATGGAAGGCATTCAACATAAAACCCAGCAGACACAGCCCTAAACCGAAGGCAGTCTCTGGATGGAGGAGCCTGGGGCAGCTGGATCAGCGCCTTAGCATCCAGGCACTCCCCGGGCTCACCCCACCCCCAAGAAGCCTGGGCGGGGCTTCCAGGTATCACCACTTGCGGCAGAGAGCACTTCCCCGCATTCTCACTCTTCCTTCCCAGTGGGTTTGTTCAGCTCCATTTCCTGGAGAGACCATTTCCTCCCAAGCACTTCGGTCACACACTGTGAGCTTTTCTGTTAGGAGTAGAACATATTGATTTGCAGCACAATAATGTGGCCAGTGGAGTGATTACCAGAGAATCTAGTCGATGCCGCCCTGTGGACCAGCCTTCCCAAAGAGACTAGTTTAGAGACCTTCAAATCCTACGGGAGTAAGAGTTTAACATGGATGAGACTTTCCAAGGGAAAAGCATCAAAGGCATTTCCTCTTCCTCATCTTCCTGTTCTCAGAAGCATATGTCATGTCTAGGTTTAATTTGGGGAAAAGAACAAAGCAAGGAAGGGAGGAAACAGAAAAAATATGGACAGAGAGACCTAAGCTACAAAAGGCCCCTCATTCAGATAGCAGCCGTAAAGCCACATTCTGCGGACTCCTAAAACACACCTGGCCCTGGTCACTCTTCATCTGCTGTACAGCTCTAAAACTAAACTAGAAAGCTCTTCTTTCCTCAAGCTTCTGTAGACTTCGCTATCACAGTTTACTAAATCCTGGCAGGGTGAGGACTGTGAATGGCACAGCCCAGCACAGGAGGCAGGGCCAAAGGAAAGCAAGTCAGCTCTTGGGTTCTAATTACCATTTTCTCCTCAGGCTTTAATTGGCAGATCACTCCAGGGGTAGTTATCTTCATCTGTAAAAATGGCAGGGGCAAACGCATTCCACAGGTGTGGAGAGGCAACTCAGTTTGTTGTAGCACCAACAAGAATCCCCCGCCCCGTGAAGAATGCATTTAAGTGGACGCATACCCAGTCAGTGAGAGACCGCTCTGCTGAGTCCTGTGCAAATGTCTTGGTGGCTTTTCCAACCGTGAGGGCTTTCAGTGTCTAAAATTTTTTTAAAGGCGGATAAACCAGACTGCTCACAGCTGGGATGTGTGAGTGCATGTTTTTCTGACTCCACATAATTCCAAGAGCTTCATAAGCTTTTGTTCAGACAGAGAACTTAAGTCACACCACTGTGGCCTCCCTTCAACCTGACCCTCCACCTCTTCCAGTCCCTCTGGGGTTACTGTTTGCTCTGTCTCCATCCAGTCTATCACTGTAGGTGGTACCCTCTCTCCAAGTCTAGTGCACCCTCGTCTCATAGTGTGAGGCTCCTTACTTCAGTCCCTTTTTGTATTTCAGTTGGATTTCATCTTTAGATACAAAGATATCATTGCATTCATTTACTCCTAATCAGGCTTCCCAGTTTTCAATTTGACCTGTGCCCCCAACTTGCCCCCAACTTCCCCCGACAATGCCCAGTCTCTGCATCTGCATGCTGTCTCAGAGTTGGCTCTTTTTGAGACAGGACATGATATTACTAAAGCAGATTAGAACACTGTAACTGTCATGGGACATCTTTATCCTCAAGTGGCTGTTCTTGGCATATTTGGACCTGATCTATTTCAGCACATTTTTGATATATAGGAGCATTTAGATTCCAGAATGATAGCTGTCATATGATTACTTAAAGAGATAATTGATTTTTAAATAGGTGGCCACTTTTTTTTTTTCAATACTAAATTGGCTCCTCTTAAAATATGCAAGTAGTACTTGGTGAACATGACCAGGGGCAGAAAACTCTGCACCAGTAGACTCTGTGGCATGAGAAAGGCTCATCAGAAATAGAAATGTGGGGGAGTGCCTCCTCATCCTCATTGTCCCTGAGCTGTCCTGCCCAGCAGGTGCCACCTCCCACTCAATTGCAAACAAGAAGCTCACGGTAGTTCTCCAGCAGCAACTCCTGTTGTCATAATCACCAACTGAGGTCTGAAGCCAACCAGCCCAAATGCCATTCTAAGTTTGTAAAACATACAGGGAGCCATCAGGTGGGGTTGAGCCTGCAGAACCCAACACACAGGCTCTGCAAACAGGGAGGAAGCCCCAGGCATCACTCCTAAAAATGGACGGTGCAGAGTCCCTTAAACAGAATGAGAACTCAACTGATATAATCAGTGGGGAGAGAGAAGGGTGATGATCCTGAGCAGATTTATCCATCCTCTCAATTAATCAGGCCCCCAGACCCCACGACATCCTTCACTCTATCCCTAGACCCACACATCAGTACTGTTGGCCACTCATATGTTCTTCCTTGTGGTTGTTCAACACACCACTTTAAAGCTGATTTGACTACCTTATAAAGTCAGATTCTGCTAACCATTGCCACAGGCCAGCTTCTTAAACATAAATACATGCAACCACTTGAAGTTGTTCTGTGTTCTAAAAAGCAGGATGAAAACAACTGAAGTATGAGTGAAGACTTGTTTTGTTACCTCGTCCACTCTGTCACTATGAAAATTCTTGCCATTTGGCCATTTCAATGACTTTTATCCCCTGTGCAGAACTAACCTACTAAGTACATTACCATAGTCTCTTGATTTACAGGCATATTTTGTCAGCATTTCAATATTTTTGAAATCAGGCACTCATTACATAATTAAATGAAAAGCAACTTGCCAGCTCCTAGCAGCATAAGTTATGCTTTGTGGTACCTGCCTGAACATGTGCGAATTTGGCTGTGTACAAAGGTACCTGTCCGTGTATTGTCACCTCTGTTGAAACATTTGCAATTCTAGTACCACTTGTGGTTGAATTTCACTCAAAATTGTCCTCCACCAATTGCCACTCAAAATACCTTAAAAATTACTATGATCCAGCTGAGAAATGGGAAGTCATTAAACACAGAAAGTAGTCATCTGCCAGGCAGTTTGGAAGCAGACAGTGGCAACCACCGATCAGTCAAAATAGAGCACAAAATCTCCAAAGCTTGGCAAGGTTGAGATCACATGACCCATTCAAATACTAGTTAGGGTTATTGCCAAGGGATTGATCAATGCCAAAGCTTCTGATTGACTTTAAAGAGAAACTGTTAAATTCCAAAAATGTTTATTCAAGTCAATGAAACAGCACCAACTAACCAACCAGTAAGTTTAACAAAATAGGAAAAGCAGGTAAAAGCACATGTATCTTCAAATACTCACAGTAAAGACCTAGTGAGGATAAGAATTTCAAGATTGTTATCACAGGGTCTATAATATAGGTAGAGGAAGTTTTATATGTGTTTTAAAATCAACACATCAAGTCCTGTGAAAAGAAATAGGAGAATGGAATGCGAGAATTAATGCATTACACCATGGTTGATGGTGGTGAAAATGGCAAGGTTATAACCTCATTTTTATTTTGGCACTGAAGACAAGTTGGTGATGTGCTCTTTGAGCCATAAATGAGAATATATTTCTTCTGCCCCATCTTCCAAACTTCTACTTTTTCCGTTGATCTAACTGAACTCAAATGCTAGTAAATCCCTTCCTTGTACTTCCTGTGATCTCCATGGTTTGGTAGGTCAGCCAGTATCCTACAGGCTTTACTTCTTTGTGGCCTTTGCTCTTTCTTTGACCAAGCAAGTAGGAATAATTCACAGGCATAGATTTCATCTTATAAAGTACTCAATGCCTTTGTTGAAGAGAAGATACAATTCTCTGCCAGGCTTCTCATTTAAAATCCATGTCTGGAGTCCTGTCTGTTGTCTCCAGGCCATTTCTTCAGATGTAAGGTGACTTACAGTTTCCATTTGCCTGGGGCCATCTCAGTGTGTGTCTGCTGTCCAGGTGTCCCTTCTAATTTAGCATATTCCCAGACAAAAGCTTCCCTGATTTCATGACAAATGATCCCTCTACTCATAAATGATATGCTACATAGACTAAAGAATAAGAAAAAAATCAATCTCAAGAAAATACATGTCAATTCACTCAAATTCCTTATATGCCGAGTTGACCAACTGCCCAGAGAAAAATCTTGGCTACAAATCCTATATATCAACACTACTTTCAAAGCAAAGAACATAAATACAGAACAGTTAATAGCTCCAAAGTCTGGTCAAACTTTCTTCGACGGAATGTGTACTTTGTTGGATGTTGAATTCAGTTTAGTACACAAGGTCGATTACCATGAGACATTATCCTGATGCTCCTTCTTCCTAATGCTAAAGAGGTACGGCCTGGGTGAGTCTAAGGCCAAGAATGAACAGCCAGCCAGAAGACTGAAGGTGGTGTGATCCCGACTCACTCACTCTTTAGATGGTGCATGCATTTTTGAAAAAAGGCAGCAGTAGATGGCAAATCTGTCATATTCCTGCCTAAGGACACTTAACTAATGCAAGGCCCAAATACTCCTACCAGGTATTCTTGGAAAACAGGACATGCCTTCTTCTACTGGGAAACATTAAAACAAAATGCTCTCCTATTAACACTAATACCAGTGAGGCATCTGCTACAATGATTCATTTCTAAATAGAAACTCCCATCTAGAGCAGCTAGGATACATGGAACACAAAACAATCAATCCAGGGTTGTCTGTTGGAAAGAGAGGAAAAGGAAAGCAAAGTCCTCACGGTGTTCCAGGAACTTCATTCATCTGAGTGACACCATCACTGGACTGCGTTATCATTTTTCTCAGTACAAAATTAAACTTTGAAGCAGCATTTCCCCTTTTCTTTACTAAGGCAATTTCATCTGTATGCATTTGCTCTTTTCTATCACTAGAGATTTATTATAATATTAATTAGATTGGACGATTGTTTGTTTTTAGAATTTTCCTTCCACCTTTACCCCATCACCAGCTCTGATAACTAGAACTTGAGAATTTTATGTTGATGGCAAACTTCAGACACACCAATTTTGTTTAACTCAGTAGCTGATGTTTGAAGAAGGCAGATTCCTTAACCGTTCCCTTCCCTCTAGAGAAGAACCTGAGTTGCAAATGGGGTTGGACCTCCCCACCTTCTACATCCCCTTGGATCAGTGCATACACCTTCAGACTGACTTTTGTGCATGCGCAGATCAAGATGTGGCTCTTTCTAAGTAGGACTTGGAAGAAGTAGAAAGGACAAGATGGGCAATTCTGCTTTAACACATCTCAGAATTGCTCCCTCCCCAACCCAATCCCAAGTAACCCTGCCCTCCACATCCACCCTGCCTTGGCATTGTTAATATCTGTGGGATTTTCCATTCCCTGTGTGGCTCATGCAGAACCATTAGGTATCCACTAATGCCCTCATCACCTGAAGGGGCTTAAGAATTAAATACAGGAAGGGGCGATAGAAAGAGTTCCTCTCTCCTGTGTACTGAGAAGCCATTTCATAGAAGAATAGAATTAAATGCCCTGAAAGGGCTTTTTAAAACCCAGGATTCTAGTTAGCAAGATTGCTGTAAATTTCCCATTCTCCTCTTTCATCGACCAGTAAGCACACAAGATGAGGAGGCTTGTATAACCTCTCAAGACCATTTCAGTTTGAAGATGCATTGACTCTCATAAATTTTCTACACAGTGAGTTTTCTTTCTGCTAGGTATCTGATTATGCTATATAGTTTTGATAATTTTCTAATTTCTATATAAATCTGGAATAATATATTTAAAGGTAGCTGCAGACTTGAAGATTAGGACCAGCACAGGGAGAGCTAAACAAACTCCTTATATCTGGTTTGTACAGTAGTCCAAGTTCATCCTGAATATGTTCCCTGCACATAATAACAAAGAACTTAGTAGACTTTCAGCTGTGGTTATACAGTAATAAGTTTTATCCTGTATTGCTGCTAAATGGAAGAACAGAAGACCATTTTCCCAAGGGAGGTGAGACAAGAACAGAGAAGTACAAAAAAGACATTAAATAACAAGTGTTAGCAAGGATGCTGGGAAAAGTGAACCCTTGTACACTGCTGGTGGGAATGTAAAGTGGTGCAACCATTATGGAAAACAGTATGGAGGTTTCAAAAAACCAAAAATAGACATACAGTACAATCCAGCAATTCCACTCCTGGGTATATATCCAAAGAAAACAAAAACACTCCCAGGTATAAGCTCCAAAGAATTGAAAACAGGTGTTCAAACAAAACTTGTACTGTTAGCGGTACTATTCACAATAGCCAAAAGAACAACTCACAAAAAAAAAAAAAAAAAAGAGAGAGAGAGAGAGATGATGGTAAAGGAATTCCTTCTTTGAGGGTAGTTATTCCAGTCCAGATGCACTGCATTCCTCAGCCTAAGACAAGTGGAAGGTGTTAGGGATGGTTCCTAGAGTGTATACACTTCTTGAACTAGATTCCTTTAACTCTGGGTCTCTTGGTATATGGGCTCTGGACCAAGAAAGCAAAGTGCCATATCACAAATCGTTAGAAAAATCCAGATCCCATCCAAACTGAAATGTGGTCCTCCTAGAATCTAACATTTTCCTTCTTGGAAAAAAATATTGCATTCAGTCATCAAATTGAGTGTTTAAATATTATACCTGGAAATGAAATCAGCATGCAGTTCTAGATTTTTTCCAATTTTTTTTTTCTTGAAAGCTTGGGTGTATTGAATTGCTTTAATCTAAATAGACCTTATAAGTGATTCTTATCATTGACAATCATTTTCAAAAATGTTATCATTATCATTATGAAATTGCTAAAAACATGCTTTTTAAATAAACAGGTCCTTCCTTTTTTCCTCAGACATTAACTCAGCTTATGTGATGTGGCAGATATTCTAAACTAGGCCTTCTCAACATTAGCACTATTTAGTTTTTTTTAATTAGACCTGTGTATTGTAGAATATTCAGTGGCATCCCTCACCTCTACCCATGAGATGCCAATGGCACAAGCCCCTCCTCCCCATCCAGGTGTGCCAATCAAAACTGTCTGCAGGTATCAACATGCTAAGTGTGGTTAATAAGCAGCTACAAATGGTATCATAAGAGTGCAGAGGATGGATGAGGACAGACAAAAATTGGGCAACAGGGTGTGCTAGGGCATAGAGGCAAGAAATAGTATGTTAGGAATAAAAGAGTTCAGCATGGCTGGCATCTGGAGGTCATGGCCATGAGTGTTAAGAAATTGGGGTGAAGAGGAGAGACACCAGGTCGTGGAAGGCCAACTTCCTCTATTTGCTCCTTGAAAACTGAGTCTTCTTCACATCCACCCTTAGTCATGCCATTTTAAAAGCATCACATAAAATATTACTTTTAAACATTGACAACAGAATACTGGCAGCGTTTTTGTAGAAGATGAATTAAGTCATATTTATGGATCAAGTTTATTCCTTTAGGCCAAACCTAAACTACATTCAATCTGTAGAGTTGAATTATTTTTCTGTCCTAATATTGGTAACGCATTGCTTTCTTTGAAACCTACTTGGAATATGTCCATAGCCTCACTGCATCATAAATCTTTGCCACAAATATTTTTTCTCAACAGGTATATTGGCATCCTTGTTGATTTCTAGCTGTGCTTGGTTTTCTATCAGAACGCTGGCTTTGTCTGAGCAGTGCTTGAGAGAAGCAATTTATCCATCTGCATTCTATTTCAGGAAGAGCCATTGACTCAGGGAGTGAAACGTTTGACCTACTTGTGGCTCACTTAAGCTCAGCAGGAGAGCAAAAGTCGGTCCTCTGATTCTATCATCAGCACTGACATTTCCTGCCAGAAGGAAATTTAAATTTAAACAGAATGGGGCTCCAACATCATCATTTTTGTTAACTTCTCTTGGGCGGGTTAATCCTGTGACAGTGTCAAAGCAAGTAAAGTTTTAAAATGTGCAGTCAAACTACAGGGTCTATGAGACACTGAAATAAACTTCCTTTTCTCTCCATGAAAAAATCAAACCCTTGCTAGGATTTGTCTGCTCTAGGTCTACTTTATTGAAGAACATGGAAAACCTCAGTTCAGGTCCACAAATATTTATTACATCTACTCTGAGCTAAGCACTTGAATATGAATACAACCTAATGGACAGAAAGTTGACCTAATATAGTGAAGGATGCAAATAAATAAACAGATTATTCGAGTCAATGTGATAAACGCATGATTGGGGAAAATAGAAAGAAATAGCCAATCTAGTGAGAGAGGTTTGCATTAAAGACTCTCTAGGAAAGAGAGCCAAGGCATCCTAAAGAAAATACTCTGGGAGCTGACTCTGCCCAGATGACAGGTAGTTAGCCAGGCGAAGAAGAGGGGGGATTGTTTCCGCGGAGAGGCCTCAGGGCAAAGAGACAGCAAGGAGAGCAGCCGGGCATGCGCAGAGGATGTACGCCTGAACTGAGCAACGCCAGCGGCTGGGAATCGGGCCGGAAGTTCCCTCGAAAAGAACAGAGACTTTATCCCATAGATGCTAGGGAACGCCTAAAGGGTTTTAGGCCAGAACATGATAAAGATAAATTGATATTTTTGAGAAACTACTACAAAATCTGGGTAGAAAATGGATTTAAACGTGATGCAGCTAGAGGTGAAGAAACTAGTTAGTGACTGTTGGAATTGTTTAGATGAGGTGGGACTTACACAGTGGCAATGGGTTTGGAGGGAACAGCTTTGAGAAACATCTAAGTAGCTTGGCTTGGTGTCTAGATGAACTTTAAGGCTTCAGAGAGTGTTTTTAAGAGAAACGTTAGGAAATGAACAATTTGAAGTTTTTGTAGTTATCACACCTGAAAATAAAAATTCCTGACATTTGGTAAGCACTAAGTCAATAAAATAAAGCAACAGGGGTGGCAAAGGTGGTATATAGTAAAGTTGGGGGGAAAGATAAGGAAGTATAAAATTAAGAGGTTTTAAAAAGGAGTAAAAAATGTACTCGAAGTAAGTTCCCACCAGTGATATAAATATTATCTTTACTAGAATTAATTGCCAAAGAATTTACTTGGAGCATGTGTGCAAAGCTTGCTCCTTGTTTAAGTGAAACTATCTTGTACCTATTAAGGAACAGTACACAGAACAGTGCTTAATACATGATCATTGATAGAAGACCAAACGGAGGATAGAAAACAGGAGAGAGAAAAGCAGGTTGAGGAGGTTAAAATATGCCCACAAGAAAACAGCCAAAATAATAATAGGAATGCTTGAAGGAAGATTTAAAGAAACATTTCTCAATAGCAAGGGTTATCAGACACTGAAAAATGGAAATAACTCCAGTAAAGTGGTCAAGAGCTGGGATACTGGAGTCCTGTTGCCTTTGTTGGGACACTAACTCTCAAGTTAATAGCTGCATGAACTTTAGCAAGTTCCTGAACTACCCAGCCTCAGTATCTGTACACGTAAAATGGGGGGAAATACTGAGATAGCAACTTCCTTATTAGGCTTGGTGGGGATTCAATACATCTGTGCATATAAAGTGCTCAGAACAGCACCTGGTACAAAGTAAGCATCATGTAATATTGTCTGTTTGTTAATACTGTTAGAACTGGAATTTGTTGAAGATGGCAGTACTTCTTGTTCAAGGTTATTGGTTTATGGTAATGGGGGGATAGGAATAGAGTCCAGTTTTTCTTTGGGACCAAATGAATGGTTTTGAGGTCCTTATCATTCTAAGGAATTGATTTATAAGCAGTCACCTGACAAGCTTCCCCATCACCCCCAGTCACAAGGTGCAGGTATTTTGAAGTGACAGGCAATCCACCAGGAATGTCGTTGGCTCACAGCAAGGTCTGTGATGCAAGAAAGGCTACTTGTTCCTCCATAGGAAATCTACTTCCTTCCTAGTCATTTTGCAACTACAGCTACAGGACAGAGACAGGTTGGGATCCATTGTCTGTAGGTGCCTCAGTTTTCTGAGAAGATAACATGGTATACCTCTAAATAGTTGATCGAAATGTAATTATGGTAGATTTGCTGAATTGGATTTAGCCCAATATAGCTCAGTGTTAAGAAAAGATGATCATTTTTGGCAGCTGCAGACAAAGTACAAAATATTAGGACGTACAAGACTAATTTCAATTCCACTGATGGAATCTGCAAATTATCATTTGTCTTTGAAATGAGCTACTGGCTGAGCCCTGGAAGTGGCTGCCAGACACATGCACAATGACCCAATTCAACAGGATTACTTCTGCACTGAAAGATCTAAGACCTAAGTGTTTGCTTTAGAGAGTATAATTGTCTTAAATGAAGCAATAACGGGGAAGAAAAGCAGCCATTCTGCAGGGAAGTTATGCTTTCTGGTTAATGGGCCCCATTCAACATAGGAAAAACAGGAGAAATTATTTCTAAACAGCAATTTGCCTTCATTGGTGTGTGCTTCAATTAATGCAACTAGAGAAACACCTTCAAATAATAAGGTTTTAACGAAAAGCCACCTGCTTATTTTGGCACCAGGTGTAACTAAAGGTGCTGACTGAAGAAGCGATTTTCCCTATTGACGGCACTCCTCCCTTCTCCCAAGTACTTACCAGCTGCGATGCTCTCAGCTTCGAAAGCTGAAGACTTCCCTAAGTAACTGCAAAATGCCATATCCTATTACATTCCACTACAGCTTTAGGGCATGTGTGCTCATGTGGATTGATGTATATTTGGTTTAAAGTAACATGGAGGATACCTTCTCTTAAAATGACTATTATCTTTTTTGATAGGGAGACTATTGCGGGGCAGAGAAAGGGAAACTCAGATGTGTATATGTGTGCCTGTATTCGTTTGTATGTGTGTATTATCTGCTCCTAATAATATACTAGACACTCAACTGCCTTTATCATCTCCCTATGGTCCTCCAAACCTGACTCCTTGTCCTGGGTCCCCTGTGTTAGTGTCACCTCCACATACCTAGTTGCTCAAACCTTGGAGTCATCTTTGGTTCCTCATCTCTTCTCCCTCTCCTGATAGAAACAGAGAGAGCCATTAAGGATTTTTAAGTATTTAAGTGACATAACAAAATGAATTTTTTAAAGAAAAAAATGATCTGTAGTGATACATCAAACAGATTAGAGATTGATGCATTTAATATAAGAAGAGCAAAAAGCAAGCAGGCTTTGTAGGCAGTAATATAGAGGTGAATGGATGAGTGGACAAGAAATTTGGAAATAAAAGCAGCAAGAGACAGATTAGAAGACATTATAAAGAAAGAAACAACACAACAATTCATACATGAATACAATAATGTATAATATAAAGTAGTGATTTAAACTAAATCTGACTGGCTTGAAAGTAGAATGCAGAATCATCTCCTTGAAATCTTATCATTAGCCATTTAACATCTCTTTTTCTCTGTAGGGAACAGTCATTCACAATCAGTAACTTTAAAATTCTCTTCCCATACTCGGCTTCTAATTCTCCTAGGGATGAGAGATGTAAGAAACAGGAGTAGTATTTTTCTCTTGTTTTCTGAGATCAACACCAGATTATTTCCTGCAGGGAATGACTGGGGAGAATTCCAGGCTAGTTTGTGGGATATGAACTTCAACGTTACTAATACTTCATTTTGAAGATAATTTCATATGCAAAGAATTCTCATGGGTAGGAAATTCTATCACATATTTGAAAAGTACCTTTCATGAGACTGAATAATTATTATGACCAAACAGTGTTGGTTAACTTTAGGTGGGGTAATAATGATCTTTAATAGAGGCACTATATTTAGCTAAAGGAGTCTTCAAAGCATTATATGAGACTACTAAGAGCTGAGAATACTTTATAAGCTCAGAATAACAGAGTACAGTTTGGCTGTCAGCTGGTGTTGACAAGACAGTTACCAACTGGATAATTTTAATTGCTGGTTGACCCTGCATGAGAAATAGGATACTGAAATGTAGCTGAGACAAGAAGGTAAAGATATTTTTCCCTTCTTTGAAGAGCTAGGATATGGATTATTCTAATATTATATGTCTCATGCCTGGAAACTTGAAAGTATAGTGTAGAAGAAAAAAATGGTGGGGTAATAGAGAAATCATAGAGGTCAAACCTATTGGACATTTCAGGATGCTACATCTTTATACTTCTAAGGTACATTATTTTAGCCACTAAATCTAACATAAAAATAAGAAAGGATCCAGAACTCAATAATCTAATTTTTTATTGAGAATATCCTATAACCCTATCATGGGGCTAAATGCTGTGTGAAATGTGACATTTGAGTAGTGCTACAAAAAACTTTCATGTTAACTATTTTATTTGACCCTCATGAAAATTCTACGAAGTAGTTAAAGCAAGTAATATTAGAAACCATATATGAATAAAGTGAAGTTCAAAAAGCACTATAACCTGCCCGAGACTCCAGAATCAGTAAAGTGGTGGTTGAAGGACTTCCAACTAGATAGTATGGGCTTTTCCCTGAAGAACATACTACCTTAGAAGGCAAGCTAAGATTAACCCTTAAAAAAAAAATCCATATGTTAGATTAGTATTTAAGATTGAGGCACAGGAAATAGGAAAAAAAAGAGAAAAATCAAAGCCAAATATTGTTGGTTATGGGATAATTTTAATGCAGTAGTTTTGGTTCTGGTCTGGTTCCAAAACCTACATTATTTATTCTACAGCACTCTGATCAAACCTAGAGTCATAATCTTCAGTCCTATTTTATTTTATTCACAGCACTCAATATTCAACCATATTTTGGTGTGTCTGTGGTGTTCTCCCCAAGAGACCCTGAGATCATTATGGAAAGGGTGGTTAAGGGACTTGTCTAAAGTCACACAGTTGAACTGGCAGTACAGGGATTAGAAGCAAAGCTGACAGAATAAGAAACCCACACTTGTAATCACTATGTCGTACTATCTTTTATATGAGAATCAATAATCAAGCAAGTATGCATGTGATTTGTATATATATGTAGCAGAAGATAAAGGGCTATGACTCTTACTGATTCTTGTTTAAAAAATAAATCAATCCCTGATGGCTTCTATAGTATACAGTAAATATATTCAGCCATCCTTCATTCTCAGTTGATGAATTCATGCAGATGTATGAAATCCTTTCTGCATTTACACTGTTGTGAAGATTATTTGCCTTTTAAAAATTTATTTTAAGAATACCTTTAAAAGATGATATTTATTATCCACCGTAAGAAGTAATTGAGACTGAGTCAGTTTAGAAAGAGGAAAACAAAACAGAATAAAACACCAGAATAGACAAAATAAATAAAAGCTTAACAATTAAAGATGTATTTCTTCACCTGTCTGTCTTAGCCTCATGCAAATACTTAATTAAATTTGGGGTTACTTTTCTCACTTTCTGTAAGAGTTCTAGACGTAGGTAGTCCCAGGCTTTCTCAGAATTATGGAATGTCATCAGGCATCTCTTATCTTTCCATTCTATCAGCTTCAGTTGGGGTTTTCCTCTACATGTTCACAAGATAGCTGCTGCATGCCTGAGCATCACGCACACATTCCAAGCAAAGGGCAAAAGGCAAAAGTTAGGATGCCAAATGAATCTGTCCCTTTTAAAACACCCAAAGATTCCTAGAAATTTTCTACTTATGACACATTTGTCAGAACTGTGTGTCCTCAGCACCTCTACTTACAAAGGAATTTGGAAAATTTAGTTGGATATGTGGCTTCAGTGAACAAACTTAGGAGATATCATTCAGGAAGATAAAATGGATATGAAGGAGGCAAGCCCCATACCATGGAAAGACATTAACACAGCTGTCATTATTCACAGACAATAGGTTTGTGAAATATAAAACTAAAATAATCTATAGAGAAACTACTAGAACTAAAAATTCTATATAGAGAGATATAGATAGATATAATTGAATTCCTATACCAGTGACAATTAGAAAATATATTTTTAAATATCTGCAATAGCAACGGAATGTATTTTATAACTAGGAATAAATAAATCTAATAAAAGATGTACGGGCTTATGGAGAAACATGTAAAACTTTAAAAAAAAAAAAAAAAAGACACATACCTCCGTAAATGGAAAGCAATGTCATGTTCATGAATGTAATGATATATTATTGACATAGCAATTCTCTCCAAGTTAGCCTGTAAATTCAAAACAATAAGTTATTTTTATAGAGCTGTGCTTTCCAATGCTATTTTCTGCCAAAGCTGATCATAAAATTCACAGTGAATTGTATGCTGTCTTTTATTTTACAAATGTTACTAATTTTAATGGAGTGAAATCATCACTCTTTTCATCAATGGTTTGTAATTTCTGTATTTTTTACTATATTCTTCTCTACCCTAAGGTTGTAAACAGAGTGTCTATGTATCTTTCTAGGAGAACTTCCCTTTTTTTCCTCTTCTCTTCCAATAGAAATGGCCATGCGACTTGGTGAACAAGTTCTAGGTTATAGGATGGGATTCTACAGAGCACATTGATGGAACACATCTGCTAACTGTTCTTCAGACCTTATGGGTAGGCTGAAATACATGTGTTTAAAGTCTGGTTCTTGCTTAGCTCAGGCAACCAATGTCAATCTCTGCTAGAATGACAGGAGAACATCACATTATATTTTTGTCATTGGACAGGAGGCTTGGGCTCTCACAGATGCACTTTGGAAGTTCTTCCAGACTCCACTCATTCTCCTTTGAAACTCTATTTTTGCCATAAAGTATTCCTGAATTGGGATTATATCAGTTTCCATTTTAACTTTTAGCAAATATTTCCTTTCTCTTGAAGCTCCACAAAGCTTTTTCAGTGCATTGGTATTTCTCTCAGCCTCAAGTTTTGATTCCTCTTCTTAAATAATTGTTCTTGTGCTGAACATCTGAGATTTTATATATAATATTTAATTTTAGTTAGTTAGTTAATTGTTTAGTTCATCACTTAACCCTTCCCTTCCTGACTTCTGTGGACAGTTTTAGAAACAACAGCTACTGGGACTTCTACCAAAAATATCCAGAGACTTCCAAGCTCCTCTTTGGGAAACACTGATGGGGAGAACTGGCTCTCAGCACTATTTACAGGAAAAGGTTTTGGTTTTCCCCTTGCTGCTTCTCCCAGCACCTCTTCACTCACACTGCCTCCTCCATCCAAGGTTTCCCAGGTCTCTCAGCCTCCACCTGTCCTGTCAAAACACACCAGCCTGTCCTCCATTCCCTCCATCTGATCGCTTAGCTAAGCTAACCTGGTAGCCTGGTAAACCAGCCTTCAGTGATGAGTTCCACTGGGTCGAATGGGCTTCCTGTTGCTTCTCTTTCTTGATATGTTTGCATTTAAAGAGGAATTTTCATCAGTCCTAATACAAAGCACTAACCTTCATGTGGATCAGGAGGATAAACTATCTCCTTCAAAAGAATTGTAGGAAGTGCTAGGTGGATCTAAAGAGTGATTGGTTTTATTTCCATCACTGGCAGGCAAAGGAGGGGGGCATTTGCTCAAACAGACTTCATTTATGCCCCTGAAGGCTCCTCCATTAGACACTATCTTCTTTAAGCACAGGGAGCTGGGAGCACAAGGTGCTGCTTTAGCTCCAGGAAGAGTACAGTGGGAGGAAAATTAAAACCAGAGGGGATGAGAAGAAAAAGACACATGCCTAGAGGCCTTCTGTAGAAGTCCAGGGAAGAACTTTGAGATGATCAGCATGGCTTTATGTGATGAATTACTGTGGACATGAGACAGATCACCCAGGCAGCACATGTAGAGTGAGAAGGGAAGGGGTCTCAGGCTGGAGTCCTGGAAAGTACCTGTATGTGAGGATCAGGCCAGGGAAAAGTAGGCTGCAGAGGATGTGTTCAGGGAGGTGGGAAGAGAACTGGGAATAATGCCACCACCACCATCACCTGTCACTTATTGGCACTTTCTCTGTGCCAGAACATATGTTCATCAATTCACGTGCATTTTTTATCCTAATCATCACAACAATGCCATGTGGTAGAGATTATTATTATTACCTCCAAATCATAGACAAGATTTAGCAAAGAGTAAGCTATGTGCCTAAGCCGCATGTCGGGAATGGTCCTGTTGGGATTCCGTGGCACATTGAGCAATTGGCCCCACTCCTGCATGACTCCCTGTATCTACGCCCTTTGCCAGGTGACTCTGTAGTCCCGCCCACCGGAGACAGAGTGTACCTCCCTCCCCCTCAACTTTGAACTCAGCCATTTGAGTTCTATAGTCAAAGGAATGTGGGCAGAGATGACATTGTGCCTGTTCCAACCTGGGACTTCAGGGGCACACCATGCTTCCACCTGCTCTCTCGTGTTTCTGGCATCACTCCCAGCCTGCAGGCTTTCTCAACTTGCTTCCAAGAGTGATGATACAGGGAGCTTCCCTGAGTTCTGTCTGCAGCTAGCTGGACCAGTAGCTTCAGGTACCTTCACCTAGCAAACCTAATCTAGATCAACATACCCCAGCTAACAGATACACACAGGACCAAATCAGTTGAGATCTTCAGAGCCATTCCAACTCAAACATGAGAAATAAAGGCTTATTGTTGTAGTCCATCAAGAGTGTGTGGTTGGTTGTTACCCAGCATGACTGTGAGAAAAGCTGATGCAGAAATGAACCCAGGCAGTATGATTCCAGAATTCTGTGCTCTTCTCTAACCTGAAAACTATCAGGGATATCAGAGAAGCTGAGATTTAAAAAAAGAGTAGCCATCATGGCCAAATGCTATAAAATTAAGCAAGCGAATTATAAAAGGTATCATCTCAGAGTATTTTCTCTGCAGATAAGTTTGAATTATAGTGTGGTACCTCAGCCAACCCACAACAGGCAGCAGGCACAGCGGTTCACACAAGAACAGTTAGTGTGACAGACAAGCAGATGTCTCCAGGAAGAAAACTCCTTTTAGACAACTGGCAGACAGCGTAGTATGGCAGCAAGCGCTGCACGCCTTTGGCATGGCTGTGGATTCCAGTTTTGATGCTGCAACACCTGGCAAAGAAGCCTGAGGGGAGGCAGCTAAGTAGCACCAAGCGTGGAAATCAAGCACGGGCTAATTTGCTCTACATTAATGCTGTTGACTAGAAAACCCACCTGTGATAATGAGTAATCCATGTCCAGTCACCGCAGAGAGCAAAGCACAAACATAATCAGGCCAATTAGGTCTTATTGTTACCTTCTTTTTTATTAGACTGTCATGTTATTAAATACAGTAATTTAATGGTAGTTTTGAATTTACTACATTTTTTTAAAAAACCTTTGGAGTAAGATCCTCATTAATATATTGCCAAAGAGGTACTTTCCTATTTGATCTGGAGGGAAAATATATATATAAGATCTTAGCCAAAGGCTAATGTTATAATGAAAAAAAACAACAACAAAAGGAAAAGCAGAGGGTGTGTCAGTTGGGCTTGAATGTTGATCAGGCCACTAAAGGGCACTGTGACCTGACCTTACTCTCTAGATTGTAGACATCTCACCTACAAAAGAGAATAGACAAACATAGTGGTTGCTTCTGACTTGTGTTACTTATGAAATGGCCTTTCAACTCTAAAATTAAATAAACCTAGTAAATATAGTGCTGAATTCTTTGGCTTAACTAAACTTCTTAGAACATTTTACTGCAAGAATGTAGGAATTCTTTGAAGACTATAATATGAAGACATTTACAACCCCTGACAATATTATAATACAAGGAGACTTCCAACCAAAAAAAGCCAAAGGAAAAATTTTAAAGTGAGAAACTTTCATCAGAATTGGAACTAAGGAACTGTGACAACCCTTGACCATAAAATTTGAGGCATATTGGTTTGGTACAGTGGATTTGGAACAATATCAAAGACTAACTCACAAATCCTTTTCCAAGAGAATGGAGCAACATTAACAGAGAATAAAAGAAATCCTGGGAATAGAAGCCCTGGCAGAATATTCCAGAGAGCCTTACTTTGGGGGGCTTGGCTGATTCCTAGAGCCCACTGGAAAATCATGCATCACTTCACTGAGGGCCTCTGACAACCAGAGATTAGGAGCAGTTTGAGTCTCCAGGAGCAGGGTTTTGAGAGACAGTGGCAGCTATAGCCAACAGACACCTTGGGGGTAGTATAATGGTAGTTTTGAATAATCCAGCTTGTCAGTGGAGTCAGGAGCTGAATCCAACATGAGACAGCACTTTCGGAAATGAAGAAGAATCCCCTAACCTGAGGAGGGAAAAGCTAGAGTTGATGCTGGACTGTGAGAAGATGAGGACCATTCTACCCAGAGCTGCTGCAGGTGAAGCACAATAAGAAGTAGCTGTGCTGGAGGGAGAGCGAGGCCAGTGCTTCCCTGAGACTGAACTTCCTGACAGTGTGGCCGGTCCTCCTGGACCTGGGAGAAACGCTTTCAAAAACAGAGGCATCCCTGGTAGGAGACAGAATGCTCCCCCTCAACTAGAAGTGCAGAAGAACATAGCCACACTTTGTATCTACAGTAGAGATTAGACCAAATTGAAAGACAGATAGAAGGCTGATCCATGGTACAGTGGTACCAACTAAGAAAGAAAACCATGCAGAGAAAAATTGCCCTCCTGCAACTAACTCTACACACTATCTCCACTCGTATCTCCCCTCCAACTGTAGACACCCAACTCTTGAACTGGCAATATAAAGTTTTTTTTCTTAGTTTTCATTCAGAATTCCAAACTAGTTTCTAAAAGGAAGAACTTAATGAGGTCCAGGGAAAAAAAAAAAAAAAAACAGGGAAAAAAACCCAAGGATAATTGACACAGATGATTTTGGTCCACCTACCAAGCCTAGATAAGCCTGTCCCTGTTCAAGAATGGGTTATCAGAAGAATGAAAAATACACCCATTGAGTCTATGAAGAGATTCTGCAACATGAACGGGCACAAACATGGCATGAAAAGACCAGGTAAAAGAGATACTTCTGAAGATTTACTCTGGGAAACAGAATAAAATGTTAGGTAGAAAATGCTTTGCCTCTTTTTAAAAAATTAAGAAAATATGGTACAATGAAAAGAAAATGATAAAACAAGGGCTTGAGATGAAGTGATAGCTGGTAGAACTAAGGTAAAGTTTTAAAAAGTAAAGTCACCACAGAATTAAAATAGTATCAATAAAAGCACAATCTATGTTGCAGAAAATTGAATTTCTGAGAAACATTGTTTTGAAAATAATTGCTTGGGTTTTTAGAGGAAAATGATGAAGACATGAAAACATCAGAGAGAAGGTGATAGATACATAGAAGAATGAAGTAAAAATACAATATAAAATAACCCCTTTTTATTTTAAAAATTAAAATAAATGACATGAAAATAACATTTAAAGCTATAGCAGAATCCCACCTCTCAATCTGAATAAATTTGAGGTTGAAAGGACTCCATATCAGACAGTTAATAATAAACAACTGACATCTAAACACAGCCTAGGAAAATCAATGACTTGATCTGACTAGGGAAAAAAAAAGATTTGTTCAAACATCCAAATATAAAAAAAGGAAAACTAAGTATGATCAAGGGGAAATAAATTGGACATCTCTCATTGAGCATCAGACACAAAACAATATAATAAATGCCCCCAAATAACACAAATAAATGAATATTTAGTCTTGAGAAGGAAAGATTAAGATCTGAAAATCTTATCTCCATTCAAGTTGCAATTCATGTACATAAAGCAACAGGAAGACTTTTTATACTTGCAAAGATTCCAGAAGAATACTTCCTAAATTCAGCCTAAAAATAGATAAAATTAAGAACTCGGACATGACATAGTTCATGAAGAACTAGTGGTGAGCACAGAAACTATGTAATTCACCTTTAAAAAAAAACATAGCTATAAAGAGAATGCATTCACATATTTCTTTTGTAAACAAGGTGAATAATGTAAAATGTCTAACAATGTAACAATAATGAATTGGAACAAACGTTCCAGAGTTTATAACTGCCAAAACTGGGAATTGAGTATGTGCAGAAGAGATCAGCCTTCAAGGGACACCGCTTCATTCCTGGCATTGATAATTTGAGCCAAATGAGTAGATTATATGGAAATCTTACTTTTCTTTGTACCCTTATTTTCTTTCGTTGGTGAGGATAATAAAGTGATTAACTTTTAAGGTACCTTCTAGAATAGAGTTAGTTCCAGACCAAGAATAAAGTTTCAGCCATGTAACTTGAAATCAGCTTCTTGACAAGCATGAATAAAGCATAATGTATGATTACTGTAAAAAGATGAGCTTTGTTATCATTACCATTCTTTTACAAGACAAGAAAAATTCAAGCATCTTTGAAGTTTTCTAATTATTCTTCATGTAACTTACTGAAAAAGAGATTAATGTTAATTTAGCCAACTAGAAGACAGGAAAAAAGAAATGAATGTGGGAGTATTGAAAACATAAATTATGTGTATGCCTTTAATAGAAACTCATCTTTAATCCTGCTCAAAAGTGTCTTTCAGAACAGCAGATAAAGCCCTCCCATTTTGCCTGCCTGGTGATAGAACCCAGAGAAGGTGGCTGTAAAATAAGAGGGATAACCCTTTGGAGTTTCAAGCTTTTGTCTTTGAACCATGACATGCCAGGCAGCAGACACTAAAGGAGTGCACAGCAGTTCAGGAGATGGTGCAGGCTCCAAACCACCTGATACTTCTTCATTCCTTCTTCAAAGCACCAATGCCTGAAACTGAGATTTGATAATCAGCTTTACTAAATATGTCCTGCCGCATCTTAAATGTTCCACAGGGCAGCTGGTCCTATTGCTCTCAGTATTATCCTTTGGAGACAACCTTTTGCTAGCAAGCAACTCTAACCAGAGATCGGAAGCAAGAAATATCCACTCTGAGTAACAGGAGGGGAATAACCAGAGAACACTAAACTCAGCACTCTACCTACAGGCCATGCATGCTAAGAGAAAAGGTGAATTGGGAGAGGAAATGGAGGAAAACAGTGACCTAGAGGATCACTTTCAAAATAATAATAGACCCAGATAAATGAGGGAAAATGAAGCAACTAAGTTAACTTGCCTAGGTTGACACAGTAAGTGACAATGCTCGGATTGTAATACAAGTGTGATTCCAAAGCCTGGCACTTAGCATGATAATCTACTACTACTTGGATTTGCTAATGATTGACATTTAAATTAAAAAATAAAGCCAGGAAAGAGACACATAATTCTCATATTCTGCTCATAATTTTCAGGAAAAGAGAAGTTCTGAAAATACAGATATGAGGTTTATATTTGATTTAGGTCCTCCAACATGGAAATCATTTGGTCTGGACCTGCTCTGAAATTTTAGAACTGGATGTTCACCATGTTTAGTGTTTAACTCTGTTCACTAATCAAAACAATGCACACATCATTAAATAAGGGGCAGATTCAGCACTCACCTAATTAAATTAAAGCAGCCAAGATCATTAAAGCCAGACCAGGTCATTCTTGCCCCAAATTGTAAGGGAGTTCTAAAATTCTGTTCTATGCAACTTTATTATCTACTACATTAATCAAATTAAGTAAATAACCATGAACTCCCTGCTTCATTTTGTGATGCACAGACTGCTAGACATAATCCCTGACTTGCCTCGTAGGCTTTGCATGGCATCATTAGTTTCTTACATCCAACTAACTACTGAGTCATATCCATTTTACTTCCATATATGTACATCTATATTCATATCCACATTCCTCTCCCTTCCAGCCTAGAGTAATATCCTCCTAATTATTCTTCATGTAATCATTCCTGCATTCTCTAATCCATTTTCAATATCATAGAAAGATAATAGTTTTATAAAGACAAACTTGATCATATGATCTTCATGCTTAACGTATATTAAAACCCTTGAGAAAAACAAAATCTGTTTATTAGCCCCTCCTCGTTGTCTGGCTAACATTTACCTGTCAGATCTCAGACTTTCTCTGGGAAGACTTTCCTATACTCAAGTAGTCAAATTCTGCCACGTATTCTCAGCAGGATGCCTTCCACATTGACAGATTTTATTACACTGATTATCACTTGTTCAAGGTTTGTCTTCTTCACTAAACTAGAGGCTCCAAGAAGGCAAGGGCCTCTTTGGTCCTGTTTACTGCCCTGTTTTCAGCCTTTAAGAAAATGCTTGCTGCTCAATATATAATTATAATTTGATTGATTCAATTATGGGTATATTGTCAGTTTATACAAATTTGAGAATAGGTAGATAAATGTCTGTTATCTGGGATTTTCATTGAACAACCAAAGGGTTCTTCGAGCCTTGCTTTTAAGAAGAGTGGGTAACATTTATTTTAGGCTAATAAGGCACCAGGCATCATAAAAATCAAAGCTGTAAGCAAATCCCTGCTCAAGAGCTGATAAATCCCAAGTTATCTGCACAGTTTTATTCAAGGGACCAGTGCACTTTCAACAACCTCTGGAAACTCTTATTTGTGCCAACCATTAGATTAAAAGAACTATTTCCAGAGTATTAAAACTCTGTGTGCTCCAACTTCTGCCAGGAATTGATCATTCCAACAGAACTATTTGTTCTGAAGAGAAGCATGGATTCTCTGATATGAGCTTAGACCAGATTGTGGAAAAAACAAATAATCACACAGGTCATGGCCCCTACTTTTTCCATTCGGGTCGTTGACATGCCGATGTTTCAACTACAAGTTTTGTGAATTTCTAAATTCATCTAGCAACTGCCATGCCACAATTTCCTCAGAAAATATGCTATTGTATTGTGGATAAGAAAAACATCAGAATTCTCGCATCTCCCTTAATAAGGGAAGGGACCTGGTAGAAGCAGAGAATGGAATAAACTCTGGCCTACCCACCTCTAATTGTCCGTGGGTAGTAAAAAGAAACATTGATTCAGAAGATGTAAAACTGTGGAGAGTTCGCTCATCATTTGGGGGTGGCCCCCTACCATTCTAACCCTCCCTTACGTGACCTTATTCCCAGCTCAAGAGCTGGTTCATGAATTAAAGTGATAGCGTCACCTGATCTTGTTGCAAAGCTCACAAGTGGTTTCCTCCCTCCAACTGCAGGCGAGTTATAGGTTCTGGCCAGTGATACCCTAAGTTCAAAGCAAATACTTATTGAACAGGTTTTATGTGCCAAGTACTCTCACAAGTTGTATTGACAGGGTCCCTCAAACAACCCAAGTTAGTTATATGTCAGAAATGGGCCCAAGTGGTAGGTGCCATATGATTGCTTTAGAGAGAGACAGCCAGGATTGGCACCCAGGCCTTTGGACTCCACCAAAGCATGACCACCCTGGCTGGCAGGGGGGCCCACCCCAGGTGTGGACCTCTGCCATCAGCCTCTCGTAGGTCTCTAGAGCAGGTGGCATTCTTAGGGAATGGCCTGGAGATATGACAGGATTTCTCACAAAGGTGATAATCGGGGGTAGAAGTCTGGACAGAAAGGAGGGCTCCTATGTGTCTCTCATTGAAGAAGGGAAAGGACTTTCTCCCGCCCATTGTTCTGGAGCTTCCATAGGCCTCTCACACTTCTGCGAGTCCCAAGGACCAGAAACCACCTCCTTTCTCTGATTGTCCTGGATTTCTCCTCCTCTGACTGCAGATTCCTCCTCAGGCATGGCCCAGGGAGCCCCTGCCCTTTCACCACATCACTGAGAACAGCCTACAGGTCACAAGTGGAGATAAAGTAAGTGTCTGCAGGACCTCTGGGCCCAAGTCCTGACTTAGAAAAATTATGAAAAGGAAAAATTGGCTTTCTCTCCCATAAGCAGGATTCTTTCCCAAGCACTGGAGTCCCCCCAAATTCTGAGAGTCATGGATATAGGGCTCAAAAATGGGGATAGACAGACTTGATCATTCAAGTTCCCATGAACTTCTTGGCAGGCCCAATGCCTTGTTTATCTGTGTGTTTCCTGTCATGCAACATGGTTACTATTGAAAAGTTTCAGACTACATCAGTAAACACTTGTGTCAGCAAGTTCAAAGTTTTAGAATTTATGACAGATAAGCTGCCAGAACAGATATATGAGGGAGAGGACAGAGAACAGTTTATGATTTGGTTTTGCTCCATTTCCCCCTTTTCCCATCATTTTTCTCTCGCATGAGTGAGACATGACATGTAATACATTGGCTACATCAGCCCCTAAAACAAAGTCCCCCTCTTTCACTCTTTTGGCTCACATTTAATGGTCCCAGAACTAGCATCACTGTGTGTCTGGCAGAGAGTGAGGCCCCTAGAATTGCACTGCTGCTGGGGGAGCAGTCAAATACATGAATTCAGCATACGGGTGAAGAGGTGGGACAGGAGGAGAGCAACTGACAGAGATATGGAAACTGTTGGGAAAAGGAAAAAGAGGCTGCAGAAATAAAAGGCAGACTCTCATCTTCTGTTGTTAACTACTTGTTGGCCAATTCATTATGTCAAATCTGTTTTATTAAGCTGTTGGTTTTACTTTATATGTAGCATAGTTGTCATAGAAAATAAACTCCTTACATGTAGTGAGGAATTAAAAGTACTTCTTGGTTCTTTACTTTTGTGCCAACCAGAGTGGTAAAAGTGACCCAGAGTTACCCTGAATGAAGAGGAAGGAATAATAAGTTGGAGATAAACATTCCGACTCTTATTAGACCACTAGGCTGAATCTAACCCAGGATCAACGACTCCCACTAAGTTGTGTTTCAGTTTTATTTTCAAACACTGTGGCTTTACTAGTCCCTGTATTCAAGTCTTAGAGAAAATCTTATGAAACTTAGTGATTTTATCTTTCCTTGCCATTAATTAAGTGGCAATCCATGCAAATCTTGCTAACTACTTCTAAAGCTTAAACTCCACCCCCACCCCCCCAAAAGAGGCTACGTCCTGTAACAGAACAATTAGTTTTACAGATCTTCTTTCCATAATCTAGTAGTTTTTCCTTTCGACTCTCTCTGGGACTTAGCTAACTCCATTAGGCTACTTTTGAGACCTGTTTGTTCAGAATAAGAGAACATCATAGACTTAGGGCCACTAAATAGCACAACTTAGAGGGTCCCATGCCCTTGGAACACTCCAGGTCTCAAAACAATGAATTCATAGATGCCTTTGTGGTTTTGTACAGCTCTCCACCAAGGGATCCCAGATGGTTTACAAGATCTCCTTCCCCAAATTCTTCATTTGGAATGTGGTCCCTTAAATCATCAGCATAACTATCTACTAGAAATGCTTAACAAGTCTAAATTCCCTTTGGACACAAATAAAGAAGATACTCAGTGCTAGAGGGTTCTCTGGCCTCCTAAAAGTCTGGCTCACACAGTGAGCAATGTCCATTAGGAGAGAAGAGAGTATATTCTATGCGAACTATAGAAACATCCCCACTGTTCTAGGAATAATTCCTGGGAGGAAGCCTTTGACAGGTAGTCCTCAAATGGAGCATTCTTCTGTGTATGTCTGTGCACTTGGTTTTTCCAGAGGGTACCATTGTACCCTCTCTAACCTACTCAGCCACGAGCATGGCAGCTGAGTCACTGACCCAGGCAGACATCCAAAGACCTGAGGGCTGGTAGAAAAACTTTTCTCATGTATCTTTCAGGCACTAAGAAGAAATATAGCTCATTATAATTTTTGTGACTCTGGAGAATGAGACTGATCAGTCGACATTTGTATCTAAATGAAATTTAAACATTTAGAAATCACAAGACTTTGTGAATCATGAGTAGATCTCCACTGTAACACTGTACCTGACAGAAGACATGCCAGGACGTGAATCATTATGAAATGATTCAAATATCTTAAATCTCAAGTGGAAAGAATGTGTGTAACATGGATACAAAGTGGTTTTATAAATATATAGGCATAGAACCCTTAAAAACATGGTGTGTGAAAAGAAAAATACGTGTCTCTAACTAAAACCTTGTAAGCTTATAATATGGAGAAATACTCTGTATCTTCTACTTTAAAAAAAAAAAAAAGCCTGTATTGATTTGCACTTTAATTGCATCAATATTTCTTATTTAACACATGCTCATTCTTTAAATTTTCCATTGGTCTGATATAAACCATTAATTGAACTCAACGTTGCACATCAACAATTAAAATAGTGTGAAACTGACAAAGGGAGGGCACCTCTGCTCATAAAACCTAAGGGCTGGGTTACAAATGTCAAGTCTGTAGCACTAGATAGTGTGTGTTTTTATGACATATATTCTTTTGTGCGTCTTTCGTCTAACGATGTCTCAAAGACAGCCACTCTTCACATGAAAGTGTCTGCAATTATTGCTGCTTTGCAAACAGGCGGCTGCCTGGATTTGGCACAAGAAGATGCAAAGACAGTCTGATTCACCACCTTAGAAAATGTCACATTTTACTTTCCTTTTGTTTAGTTTTTAATCACTTGAAGAGATTTGAATAATTCATTTGCCAGGGAAAATAAGGCTTCTCGTGTCCTGTCATTTTGACTGAAGGAACAAATTCTACGCCAACTAGAAATACCAAAGCCCCACCCAAGGGTAATCATCACTTTGTAGCTTGACACAGTGTTTTACTGGAAAGATGATTATCTCCTTCAGGGAACAGGCCTTTAAAAATGTGAATTCTGTATGGTTTTGTGAACAGAAGTCCAACCATTTCAGCAGCACAGGATTTAAAAGAAGTCAAGTAAGGCTGTTAAACCAAGTGCACTGTTGATAGCAGTGGCTAATGTTTGGCAAACAGAAAGAGAAAAGAAGTGGGCATTTCTAGTTTGGGAAGTCTCATTCTAGATGAAAAAAAAAAAAAACTTGTAATCAATTTATAAAGGGGTAAACTGCCATGAGATAGTTCCCCCAGTCCACAGGAAACACAAAACCTGGGAGAACAGCTTTTGAAATCTGTTAGGAATAACAAGGTTTCCTGGGGCTCGTCTCTTTAAAGCATAAAAGAGGAAACGAGTTAGGATCCTCATGGATGGACTTTGGCAAGCTTAAGAACCCTGGCCTGCCAGGGAGCCTCATCTTTGCCTGTCTGTGCAGGCATTGCTGACTTCAATGAGGAAGGAAGATAACGCCTGCAGCAAGGGAAGAACCAGCTCTTCCATCTTTCCCCCTTCTTCCCTCTCTTTCCACTCCCTTCTCCTTTCTCTTCTTTCCCTGCTGCCAAGAAAAGCATGTGCAGGAGGCAACAATAAAGTAACTCAATGACAGAGGTGAGAATGGCAGTTGTGGGTGTGGATATGCCAGGAAAAGAAAAAGTTATACAATATGACTGCCCTGGAATCTTGCTACTTCCCCTTCCACCAGAAAGATTCAAGATAAAGCATCTGCTTTCATCTCTAAATAAAGAAGATAATTGCTATAATATGCAAAGCACCCAAACCCACAAAGGGGACCCCCCTCCTGAGTGGATCCCAAGAAGAGCATCTTTGTGAGATGTCAGGATATAGGTTTGCATCTGTTTACCCACTCCTGAGCTTAGCTTAAGTGATAGTGACCTATGTCTAAATTTCAGAAGTTCCAGTTTTCACTTTCCCTCTGGTCTTTCAACATACACTTGTGTTATTTTTTTTACTATGGTTATTTAAGACTTCCTAAGCTTGACAGTGGACCTAGCACTGCAGTGCTCCTCTGCCCTTTCCCAGCTCATGTGCTCATGCAAGTTGGACCACAGTTTGAAGACCTGGTCACTCCACTGTGAAAATGGTGTGACCTCTGGTACATTCTTTTGCCTCTATGGGAGCAGTTTCTTTTTTGTATACACACACACACACACACACACACACAAACACACACACACACGTGTGTGTGTGTGCGTGTATTTATTTTAGTGAAGTATAGTTAGTTTACAAAGTTGTGTCAATTTCTGGTGTACAGCATAATGCATCAATCATATATGAACATACATATATTCGTTTTCATATTCTTTTTCACCATAAGTTACCTCAAGATATTGAATATAGTTCCCTGTGCTATATGGTATGAACTTGTTGTTTATCTATTATATATATATATTAGTTAGTATCTGCAAATCTCAAACTCCCAACTTATCCCTTCCCACCCTTTTTGCCCCCTGGAAATCGTAAGTTTGTTCTCTATGTCAGTAAGTCTGCCTGTGTTTTGTAAAGAAGTTTGTCTTTTTTTTTTTTAATTCCACATATAAGTGATATCGTATGGTATTTTTCTTTCTCTTTCTGGCTTAACTCACTTAGAATGACAATCTTGAGGTCCATCCATGTTGCTGCAAATGGAATTATTTTATTATTTATTATGACTGAATAATATTCCATTGTATAAATATACCACAACTTCTTTATCTAGTAATCTGTCGATAGACCAGTTTCTTAGACATTCATCTCCAACTCTCTGATCCCATGACAATATAGATGATACTGATTCCACCATTTCAAATAATTTTGCTGACCTTCATTTAAGAAGGTGTCTCCAGAGGCAAATTTGTGAAGCTAAGAGAGACCAATAAGCATTATGTGAATGATCTAAACTCCAAAAGTATTAAATGGTAGAGGCAGGAATTGACGCCAGATTTGTGTTTCATTATCCAGATTTGGTATTTGCATTTAACCAGTATTCTTGGAATCAAAATTCCTTAACATCACAGGAAGTTTCTAATGATGGAATGTCAGGTCTGACAGGCAAGTGTGACTGGAAAAGTCTCACATGGAATGCCTGAAGTCCTATAAAAAGCCAACAGGCTACTGAGTCTAACTGAAGGATACAACCCCGCCTTGCAGCCCTGCTGTGCAAGAGTATGGTGGAAATCAAGGCTCTTTTGTCTGCATTGAAACCTGAATCATTGGATAAAATGTCTTTGTCAAGAGATGTCTAAGAATTCATTTTGCTGACCAACACTCCCTGTAGTTTTGCAAATCTCATCTGAACTAGAAGGTTGGGGAAGAGTTTATTACCATATTTCCTGTTGCCCTTTTGAGTCAGCAAAACCTTGGAACATTAGGTGTAGCCTACTTTCTCCAGACATTGTTTCAGGGTGATTAATAATGTGATTACAATGGTTACCTTTCCATTTGCAAGGGTACCCCATGTCACACCATACAGAAATACCTAAAAACTCTCATGCTGATAATATTTTTAACTTTAAAGTCATATTTTAAATGCTTTAGAGAATTTCACTAAGAGAGTCTCTACTGCAAAGCTTTTTCCAAGAAGGTAATAGTTTCCCTGATTGATCAATGTTGGCAATTTAGATTTCCATGTGTTATGTCTTGGTTAAAGGGAATTACAAATATTTTGAGAAAGGGTCTACACAAACTCTAGATCTTAGTGTGATGAGGACTCCAAGATGCATAGTTTTCTATACTAAATCAGAAGTATTTCTTCAGTAAATGATTTGTGAGAAAGATGTCCTTGGTCTTGCCTTTCTCTCAGGAAGAAAGAGTAGAATGACTGGCAACTACAGACTATAGTATAACTATAGACACTTTGCAAGACTGAAAGGGATTCCTCATTGTGGTATGAGCAAAAGGTGGGGGACCTAGGGACTGGAATGTGGGGCTGTGGCTGGAGGACAGATGGTTGGTAAATGGGGAGGAGTTGGAAGGATTTTTGTGGTGGGGAATTAAGTGATGAGCAAGGGTGCATTGGGGACGATGATCATATACAAGGCTGAAAACATGCTTTTTCCATCCTCAGGCATAACCACCCTCTTTCCTATTACTGTATTTCCATTAATGAGAGCATGTCCTTGCCATCAATGAATGCATGTTCTTCCAACCACCCAGGCTTGCAAACTTTGAGTCATCTTTGAATCAGAGATGCATAGAATTCCAGAGCTGGGTAAAGTCTTAAAGGATACCTAATCCAAGCCCTTTACTTTTCAGACAAGGACATGCAGTTGAAAGAGATTTTGTTCATATTACAAGCAAGAAATGGACCTAACAGTTTCCTAAATCCCTATCAAGTGTTCCTTTCACTGCTCCACCTGGTTCTTCCCTTTTCGTCACCATTTATTCAGCCAGATGCCAAATCCCATTGGTTCTTCTTCTGGAATGTCCTTAGTCTATTTTTCCCTTGGCCACAAACCTAGTCTAATCTCTGCTTAAAATTTCTTCCTAAAATACTCCATTCCCCTAGGCTCTCTGCTTAAGTCCATCTTGCTTGCCAGAGTTATCTTTATCTTCAACAGACATTAATTTCATCGAGTTTCTCTAGAACCACTCCCACCTTGTTAAATTCCGACAGCATGGGGGAATAGGAAGTGTTTGGGTTTTAGAATCAGATAAATTTAGCTTCAAATCCCTGATCTACCCCTAACCTCATAAGTTACTTAATCTCTCTCAGTCATTTTTCTCATCAGCAAAATGGAAATTGCAGTTATAAATAAAACCATTAAAAACAGTGGTTATGATGAGAATGGAGTTAACTTATATATATTAAACTGTGTAGCACATAAAAAGATGTTCAAAAAATGTAAATTCCCTTTCTAAAATTCACACCATCTGCAGTAGCGCTCTTACTTACCTTCCAGCCTTGACTTCCACTGTCCCACAAGACAAGTTCTTCATCTCAGCAGATTGAAGATCTCACATGCTGAAGATGTCTGTCTCCTTTCTTACTGTTTGTACAAATCCTTCTGATGTACCCCAGCCTGTGTCTCCTCAGTTTGCACTTCTGCTCTCCAGGAGCAAAAAGAGGTGTTCAACTGAGCACGTGGGGAACAGTCTGAAGTCTTTAGCTCTGGACTCCCAAGCAGGTGTGTCTCTTGTGACAGGACCTGTGGGATCACGTGCTCTCCCAGATGGGACCTGTCCCCTCTCTGCTGGTGCTCACATGCTTGCTGCCTTGGTACAACAGTCATGTCCTTCATTCTAGCCACTCTTCCCATGTGGCCTGTGTGGCACTGTGGCTGCCCATCTGACATCCTCCAACACCCACGTGGTCCTCAGCAGTCCTTTCCTACTCTGTCCCTGCTCCCTGTCACACCTGAAGATACTAAATAATCCTAGGAAACTCTGGAGTCCACAGATGACTTGAGGATATGACTGGCACTCGTCACATCTTAATCTCATTAGGTCAAGGTCAAACGATGGCTCCACATGACACAACCTGAATAACTTGTGAACAATGTCTTGCCATCTTCTTTCTGAGGTTTTAGTGAATGTTGTTACAACTCCTTCATTAGGCTTGCTCTCCCAGTGTGTCACAGTCCCTCTTCCCTCCCATGGTTGTGAACTTTGGGCTTGAGCTGGGAGACACTTCCAGGGCTCTGCTGAGTGTCTCACACAAACATCAAGGTTTCTTTCTTTCTCCTTTTTTTTTAATTGAAATATAGTCAGTTTACAATGTTGTGTCAATTCTGGTGTATAGCATAATGTTTCAGTCATACATATACATACATATATTCCTTTTCATATTATTTTTCATGATAGGTTACTACAAGATATTGAATGTAGTTCCCTGTCCTAATATAGTAGAAACTTGTTGTTGATCTATTTTATATATAGTCATTAGTATCTGCAAATCTTGAACTCCCAATTTATCCCTTCCCCCTCTTTCCTCCCTTGGTAACCATAAGTTTGTTTTCTATGTCTTTTGAGTCTGTTTCTGTTTTGTAAATAAGTTCATTTGTGTCTTCTTTTTAGACTCCACATATAAGTGATATCATGTGGTACTTTTCTTCCTCTTTCTGGCTTACTTCACTTAAAATGACGATCTCCAGGTCCATCCATGTTGCAGAAAATGGCATTGTTTTATTCTTTTTATGGCTGAGTAATATTCCATTGTATAAATATACCACAACTTCTTTATCCAGTCATCTGTTGATGGACATTTAGGTTGCTACCATGTTTTGGCTATTGTATATAGTGCTGCTATGAACATTGGGGTGTATGTGAGTTTTTAAATTAGAGTCCCCTCCAGATATATGCCCAGGACTGGGACTGCTGGGTCATATGGTAAGTCTATTTTTAGTTTGCGGAATCTCCATACTGTTTTCCATAATGGCTGCACCAATTTATATTCTCACCAGCAGTATATGAGGGTTCCCTTTTCTCCACAACGTCTCCAGCATTTATCATTTGTAGACTTTTCAATGATGGCCATTCTGACTGGATTTGATTTGCAATTTTCTGATAATTAGCAATGTTGAGCATTTTTTCATGTGCCTATTGGCCATTCTGAATGAACGGAAGACAATTTTATTCTTCTGCAGGCTAAGTTCCTGTCCCTCTGGGGCACTCTAAGGAAGTTAGGATGTGCCCTTTGCCCTCCCACTCCACCCCTTCCCACTCAAGCTCACTGTGCTTCCAACACTAGTTCTCAAATCATGGAGTTCTCATTCTCACAATTAAGTGTGTTAATCCACATAAAGCACTCCAGGCTGTGTGTGGATATTAATGTTGCACCAAGGCCTTGCCTGGGTATGGGCTGGAATTGCCCAGAGTGGGGAATCACCCTTTTTAATGCATACAAAGTGACCATTGCTTGTCAAGCCCTCTGCCCACCAGATAGGGGTTGTGGGGTTGTTTGTAAGTTACATGAAGGCTCTGCGTGGGCCAGTGCAGGCCATGCTAGGGCAAGACACAGGCTTGACAAATCTTGGTTATTGCAGCTCTTATGACTGAGCACAAATAGTGGCTACCTTAGAGAGTCTGTCCCAGAACAAATTCCTGAGATACCAAGTATTAGGGCTTTAAGTTGGAGGAAACATCAGCATACAACCAAAGGAAATGCATTGTAATCTAACCAAACGTTCCTTCATTGATCTGATTTTTATTGCCCATAAGCTAGCCAGAAATGATTCCTTGATACAGTTGGCCTTTTTCAGTCTTTGTAAACAGGAATCTTCCTTTAAGAGAGAATCCACCCCCTATTTTAATTTCGAAACGTAATACCTCTGACTTAGTTATCTGCTGTGTTAGAAGATGGTCTCATGGGAGCCCTGTAGAGTTCTTCTCACAGTAACAAGCAGGCATAGAACAGTTATTTTAGGCAAGTGTGAGAAATAAAGCAGTGTTTTATTCAAAGAGCAGCAAAGGGGGGGAAAAGTACTTTTCTCCCCATTGTAAATGCTGAACAGTGAAATTCTCAGACATGACATCATTGGTTTCTGGTTTCACAATGAGGAATCTTACTTGATAGAGCTAGTCAGGGGAGAATGAGAAGCAGATGCAAGCAGGATCAGAAAAGGTGACTTCTTTAGCATTTAACATGTTTAAACTCTGTTAAAAGGGATCCATTCGAAATGAGCTCTCCGGGAATTCTAGGATTTTTTCATGAGAACACAGGGATGATTAAAGTGGTAGGTTTAAGAAAAGTAAGATATTCAAGAGTTACCTAGTTTGTCATAGGTGATTAGAATAAAAATGTGGACTACTGTATTCTCATGCAAGACTTTGTTTTCATGTCAAGGAAATTAAAGTCATCAAGCAGGTTTCAATAAATGCCTAAAGCCTCTAGTTTATGAACCTTTCTAGATAAAGTAGACTTTCAAAGTAGCTGAAAAAAAGAGACATGAATATTTGAGTTTCAGAAAGTGGTATAAAATGTTCAGGGTAACATATGCATTCAGAGTCAGGGACCTGAAGACACATTGTTGAGAGACTGCAAAGCTGCAATTCACAGACAGAGGAAGCAATTCAAGGAGTAATAATGCTCCGTGAAAGTTTAGTGTTGTTCAAAGTACACGTATGACCTAAGGAAAAATATGGACCCCACGTGGCTTAGTCCATGTCATCTATGAAGAAAACATATCAAAGGAGACATATGGTCTTTAGAAACATTAATGTCAAGAGTGTAACATCTTCCAAGTTCAACCTAAAATTTTGCTAAATCTTAATGCTTCCTGCACGGGTTTACTATTTGCTCTTCTCATAGGAATATCACAGAAAGATCACAGTTATGTCACAGTCAAGAAATATCAGTAATTCATTTTATGAAAAACACAAGAAGAAATAATACACAAGTAATAAGTAATTAAAATATCTATGAGTAAAATATACACACCCAAGGAATTTATAAGAGAAATAAAGCATAGCCAAATTAACATATGAAGTAGATGTTCAATCTCACCCCTTAAAGAAATGAAAGATTTAGTAAGACTTAAAGAGTTTTTTCCCTGTGAAAATTACTTCAAATTTTTTTTTAACTTGACTGACATTATATGGAAGTGCAGAATGTAGAGCAAGCGCAGAAACCTACATACTCACTACCAGTGGGATTAAAACTCAGTCCTATCCCTCAGAAGGGCAATTTGGCAGCATGGAAAAACTAACTCTTTGATCCAGAAGGTTTATCTCTACTAAGCTGTTCTAAGAAAATATTCATAAATAACAAAAGTAAAAAAAAAAATTACATGTAAGGTTGTTCATTACAGTCTTGTTTAAAATGGACAAACGTTAAAAGCAACTAAAACATCTGTCTATAGTGAGTTTTAAGAACATAATTTGTAATATGATGCAGTATTATACAGCCACTTAAAAAAATCATGTTTTCGAGACTATATGACAGGGAGAGAACAGAGAATTGCTCACTTTATAATGTGAAAAAACAGCAAGATACAAAGTTGAATATAGATCAAGATTTCAAGTACACAAGCGTTGATATAAGGCACATGTCCGTCTGTATGTATATCCAGGAGGTAACACTACTAAATGTTAACAGTGTTATCTCCACATGGTAGAATTAAGATTATTTTTTCTGAATGGAGAAAATAGGTAGCCAACCTGTATGTCAATTGAAATATTACAAAATAGTCCTAATCCTGTAGTGAATGTATCTGCTTGACACCTTAGAAAATACATTCAACAGTTGAGCTGAGGAAATGCAGCCTCAGTAACTCTACACCACGTGAATGGGTTGGAAGAAACATCTGTGACCTAATAAACAAATAAGGTGTGGTGGGAACCAAAGTGGAATATCAGGATCCCAGGCACCAGCTCACGGCGTGTTCTCTGTAATGTGACATGCTAAGCCGATCTCAACCAAAAAGCATTAAAGACCAGGGGAGACTAACCCTGACTAAGAAGACTTTGCAAGCCTCACCACAGAGTCAGAAGCAGAAAATGAGGGGTCTTGTTCTCCCTGACTCTACTGGGGAAGGAGAGCTGTTTCTTTTTCTTCATTTGAGCACAAACTCCCTGTACAGCTGCCACGAATGCATCTGGCTTCAAGCCACAGAAACTCCAAGCAAGCAATGGATTAAACAGTTCAGGGTTTTACTTTCTTGGTGTAGCAACACGTCTAGCAGCCCAAGCTTGGAGTAGTAGCTCTATAATGTTATCAGGTACCTGGGCTTCCTCTCCCCTCTGGTTCAGTCATTTCAGTGGCTGGCTCTCACCCTCATGCCTATTGCACTGTGGTTGCAAGATGGCTCTGTCCTAGCAGAAAGGGCAGAAGGAGACAGGATAAGGGCAAATGCTCACGCCAGGGAAAGCCGCCACCATAAAGGGCATTTCTGCCCAGAAACCTCCATGTCATGTCTAATTGGCCAGGATGACATCCATGACCACTTCTTGTGGCACAGAAGGCTGGAAATATACTTTATCTCTGAGCACATTAATTCTCCTTGCTGAATAGCAAGAAAGAATAATGAAAAATGGGCAGGCAGCAATCATTGTTTTCTATAGCCTGGTGCCCAGCAGTCTGTCGCATCCACTACCAAAAGCAGTTAGTGTGGGCTGACAGGCAGCCTCAAGTCTGTCTAACCAACTCCCCACAGGCTCTCCTGATGAAAGCTGCTAAGTCTAGTACTATTACCTTTACAACTCCATAGCCAAGAGCATAGACCCTCCAGCTGTAAACTTGGAAAAAGAGAGGGGAAAAGACTAAGTTAAGAGAATGTTTCTATCCTCAACTGCAGACACTGTTAGTTTCTATCCACAATCCCCTCCCCTCTTCCTTGCTCGTAAATAAACCCCAATTTGGCTTAGCAGCAGGGCACCAAGTTGCCGGCCTAGGGGATGGTAAATTACAGACATCAGCCAAATCAGTTCTGCTACCCGTTTTATAAATAAAGTTTTACTGGAACACAAATGAGCCCACTCATTTACATATTGTCCAAGGGCTATTTTTTCAATATGATAGCCACACAATTGAGCAGGTGCTACAGAGCATCTGGACTGCAAACCTGAAATATTTACTATGTGGCCCTTTCAAAAACAAGTTGGCTGACCCTTGTCCTAGATGATGGCCCGTGACTGGACTGACCCAGTTAACAAGCTGTCTTGACTCTCCCACCCTCCTTTGCACCTGGGGGTGGCCCTAGGACCATGTAACTGCACAACCGCTGGGACACTTCTGGGGAAACTTTCATTTCCTCTGATAAAAGGGTAGCCATAGCTAATCCGTCTTCCTCCCAGCTTCTTCTTGGCTTGAATGGGGACACAAAAGCTGGAACTACAGCAAACAAGTTGGGGTCATGGGAGAAAAGCCAAAAAAAAAATCGTAAAGATCTTGAACCTGACACCCTAATCCACTATATCCATGCTGAGAACAACCTACCTCCAGACTTATTATGTGAGACACATAAATCCTTATTTGTTTAAGGACTGTTATTGGACATCCTGTTCTTCATTGTAGCAGGGAATGCTTCCCTAATTATACAGCTTATGTCCAGGAGGGCCTTTCTGATAACTCCCAACTAAGCCCTCATGAGAGAACAAAGCCCAGAGCGTATAATACTGTGTGGTTATTGAAAGGGCTGCCCACTTTTTTCTTTTTAACCATGAACTTCAGTCATTATAGAATAAAGTACACTATAGTAGTTTAAGCACAAAGAATCTGGGATCTGCTTGGGTTGAACACTCTGGCTCTAACCCTTACTATTAGATGACTTTGGACAAGTTATTTGATTTATCTAGAAATTCCTTCATCTGAAAAATGGGAAAAATAATATTTCTACCTTATAAGGTTTTTGTGAGAGTTAAATTAAATTATGAATGTAAAGCACTCAGTTGGTCTGCCAATGCTCAATAAATGATTACAATTATTCATATCTGATTTATAAACTAATTTTAATAGTTATCCCAATTCTTTAATCCATAAAGAAAACAGAGTGTTTAATAAATTACAGATATCCTGGACCAATATTAAGCACAGGATGAAAAATAAATCAATTTTAGCTTTCAATGAAAGAAAGGGTATTTTTAAAGTCTTTACATTGGGAAGCCTTACCTCTTGAAAGTCTACTTCCTCTAAACATTACTCACCTGAAAAGCTGGTTGTGCCTCTCTCACCTTGAAGCTATACCTTTATCTCCTCACATTCCATGTATCTATTCATGCCTTTTCTTTTTTGCCTTCAGATATATTCAGTAATAAATCACTAAGTCAACAATATTCATTAACATCTGTTATGTTCAGCAGTTTTAAAGGAGAGAAGGTAAAAACAAAATGAGAAGCATTTTTATTCTTCCGTGAAAAAGAAGCCAACGTTCTGTAGGAAACCATGTCTCCTGTCAACACAGGACTGTGATCTGACAGCTGACATTCTGAGAGTCTGACAATTTTGAGGCCAGGTATTTTTGTAACATATAATTTGGTAGAATTTTTGAATGGTAAGACATTTCGTATTCCTTATATTACATATGATACAATCCATCAGCGGCCTGGAGCATCACCTTATATTTATCACATTGCTGTAGGAAAATATATTAATACTCACTCTAAGAATAAATACTATAAACAAACTTGTGTCAATTCATGTCAGCTTTTGCTGCCAAGTATTTCAGGCCAAGTGGTGTTTTGTCACCAAACGAGTTACACAAATCTTTTTCTTTTTTTCAGCTCTTTTGAATTTCAAAACTGGGGAAAAAAGGATTGTACATTTGGCCTGTACATTTCAGTAAGATGTAATGCAGGCTGGACAGATGAGCAAAGCAAAATGGCTCCTCTCTCAATAACCTTTTGATTATAGGAACTAAGCCAAGGACAGACATACATGTTCTCAGACCCCTTTTTGTAAACCATATAGAAGAATCAAATAGAAAGATTCTCAAAAAGGTATTCAGTCACCTGCTCCCAGACTCCAAATTGCAAGTTTGGAAAATCCCAGCTCTCACAGATTAGAAGGAAAGCCTGTGAGAGTTTATAAATGAAGATGACTAAGACCTTACTCTCGCATTTTGGAAGAAGTCAAAGAAATATTTTCTATTTCTTATTTACAGTTTTGAGATTGTGGCTTGAGTGAGTAGAAGAGGAGGTCCTTTCCATTCAACCCTATCTCTTTTCTTTGGAAATGTGAGATACATGCCCAATGCCCAGAAAACCTAAAAAGAACCAATTTCAAACATTCCTTCCCCACACATAGTTTGATTTTCAATTTAGCTGGAAACTTGGAAACTAATCTATCCTTGGAAGACATGAACCAAGCAGAACAACCTTGGAGATCTCTTAAGCTCAATAGCTATAAAGCTCAAAGCAGACTGTTATTGGTAATACCAATTATTACAACTAATAAAAAAGGGGGGCAAGGTAAGCAAGTTTGATAAGGAGTTCCTCCAGGATAGACTGAAGTCAAAGCCAAAATAACAGACATTTTGGGAAATTTCCAAATCCACATATTGGCTCCAGTCTATAAAATTTATTTAAAAGTCTATCATTTAATTTAGCATCCACTCCTGGTAGCGTGTTTTACATGAATATTCTCACAGGTGGGTTAGTGTATCCATTGCCTTGACTTTGACCTGATTTGACCTCCAGTCTCTGGCTTTATTCACTTCCTTTGGGGTCAATGGCAAATTCCCATTTTAATGGTGACATCTTAAAGCTGCAGCTTGGTTTTTTGGCCCCTTTATGCAAATTACAAAGTGCTGTTAACTCTGGGAGGATGAATTAGAGCAGAACCAAGGGCAGCATGTCAACCATCACCTGCCTTCTTAGCTCAGTGGCTCTGTGCAGCACACCGACGATGCTGTGTGGGCCAGTGTAGCTGTTGTCAGAGAGGCAGTCAGAAAATTTTCAGAGGCTGAACACTTCACAGTTGGATCAATCTTTTAAAATCATTAATCAAAATGTGTTCTCTGAATATTAGGACCCTGAGGCAAAGCATTTGTTCTCATACTTAAGTCACCAGCGCTAGAATCACCCTAGACTCCCCAGTCTGCTTCCTCCCACTTAACCCCATCATCACTGAGATTGTGCCTCCTGTGCTGATCAGCCTTTTTGCACCTCCAAATCATTCACTGATTCATTCACATTCACTGATTGTGACACTCAGATCCCTTTGCCCTCTGGTTGGGTTTGAGCAATGCTGATAACAAGACTACAGGCAAAAGAGAGATAAGGTATTGATTCTGAAGCTCAAGCCCAACCCCACTCCACTTCCCCTGCCTGGTAGGGTTCTGGCACTCCTTTAGGATCACACCTTTTGAACTCTCAGGTGGCCCCACCTCCATCCACGCCTCCAGCTCTCCAGCTCTCTTGGGTTCCCTGAACACTGCTCCAGTGGTTTTCCACTGTTGCCAGTTCCTGGGAGCTTCATCATCTGTTGCTTCTTCCCTTAACTCAGCCCATACTCTGCAAAGATTTGAGTCCATTCACTAAAATCTCCTCAGTTACAGCATGCTCCCTGCTACTTCTATCCCCTGAAACTCTCACGTTAGTCTCATTCTTTTCTTTACCACTGTCTTTCTTTCTCTGCTAAATGACTGCGTCCTGGTTTCACTCTTTCAGTCTTCTTCACATTGCTTGCAGGGAGATCTGATCAAGTCACGCTCGAACCAGACAGAACCACGCCCCGCATACTAACTACTGTTTCACGTCTACCTGCCTCTCTCCCATTATCTCTCAGAGCAGCAGCCATGCCCGCCCATTTGCAACACCAGCACCTCAGTGTTCATCCCATCTCCACATCTGCACTTCAGCTGCTCCTTCCCCCTCAGAATCCCTTCATCCCATCCAAGCTCCCTGCTGAACGCCTACTAGCTATTGGAGAACTGAGTCAAGTGTTACTTTTTCCATATCTTTCTTGGACTTCCAGCTTCTTCCTTTCTCATACTGATTTTTTGCCCATCCCACCTAACTGCCCCTGTTCCGGGAGACTGAATAATTCTATCAAAACACCTGTAAGTTTTTATTTGTTCACTTGTTATTTTTTTCTCTTATTAGCCCCTTTAAAGTCAGGTCCCAAAACTCAACCAGTGAAGGCAAAATGTAGGCATTTAGTATTTTGAAAGAAAAAGAAGAAGAAAGGCAGACTAGGGAAAGGAATTTTATTGTTCAAACTGCAAAATATTACATAAGGTTTTCATTTAATGCATGAGGACAGTGACTTTGTGAGTTACAAAAGACACCAGCATTTGTTGTCTCAGAGTTAGGCGATGACTACTAAATCTGTGCAAAGATTTTGTAGTACTAAGGGATGACTCTAAATATTCTAGTTTTCCTATTGTGTAGTTTAAAAATAGAAAATTCTAAAAATGAAATTATGCTAGAGTTTTAAAAGCAAGAGTTAAAAATTGGATGCCAAAAAGCAGTTAAATTCAGATATCCTGATTTTTAACTGGAATATGTTCTATTTTGTTTCTGTTTTTCTTTTCAAGTTAGAGAAGCAGTCCTTTCCTTATTTCTTCCTGAAGTTGTTGAAGAACTTGTGTAAGAGTGAAATGAGTAAGAAAATCCTGGCAATATTACCCACAATAGAAATACAAATATACCTTTAAACAAACCCATGAAATTCACTTAACAAATATTAATTTAGCTTTGGCAACATGTCAAACATTTTACCAGGTACAGGAATCCAATGGTGAATGAAAACATAACAAAATAAAAGAAAAAAGCACTCAGTTTATTGTCCTTACAGACAAGTGGAAGAGTCAGATAATTACATAAATAATGACATAATAAAAGTAAAATAGATATAAAATTATAACTTTGTCTAATGCTCTATATGATACAAATGGAGAGACACAAGGCATCATGAGAGCCTAAAATAGGTAGATTTAACTTTACTAAGGAGCTTTGGAAAGGTTTACCTGGAGAAGTATTTACTGAGCTAAGATCTGTGCAATGAGACAGAGTTAACTGGGTTGAAGATAGGAGAGGTTGAGGGTATGCCAGGAAAACAGAACGGCTTGTGCAAAGGTCCTGTGGTTAAAAGAAACATGGAGAATATGAAATGCTGACCTGAAGCCAAAAGGCCTGTATCCAGCAAAGAAGGACAAGAGTAAGTGAGGGATGGAGAGGCAGCTCAGGGCTAGATGGAGTGGAGCTTTATGGGTCATCTTAGGAAGTTTTGTTTGCAAGTTTGTAATGGGAAGCAATTGAAGAGTTTAAGTCTGGAGAGGGGAGAGACAGGTGACATGAATTAGCTTGCCTTTGGGGAAAGTGTAACTCTGACTACAAAGTAGGAAGGTGTTGGACAGTGGACAGAATGGTGTAGAGCAAATCAACCGTTCAGGTAAAAGGTGATTGTCACTTGGACTGGGATGGCTCTGGTGTACATGGAAAGAGTGGATAGATTTTTTGGATAAAGTACTGACAAATGAATATGAAAGAGAGGGAGGTGTCAAGGATGACTGTGAGTTTTCAGACCAACACAACTGGTTGGATGGGTGGCAGTGGGGGTTAGTCCATGAGAAACAGAAATAAGCCTAGAAATTAAGCAAGAAGATTAAGAGTTCAGGTTTGGATGTGCTGAATTTAATCTAATTTGAGGCCTCCAAGCTTACTTTTCAAATAGGCACTTACACACATAAGCTCAGAGAAGAGGTTACAGCCAGAGGTCACTACTGTGAGTTACCTGCAAAGATGTCGTAATTGAAGCAGGAGCAGAGACATGTAAACCTGGGACTGAACCTTCAAGGACGTCAACGTTTAAAGACAGAAGATTCTTGTAAGGAAGACTGAAAAAGAGTGGCCAAGGAGATAGGCAGAGAACCAGATGTGTTTTGGGTCTAGGAAGCCAAGGAGAAAGAGCATTTCAAGGATGAGGTTGCCATTGAGTCAACCACTGGTGAGAGAGCAAATAAAAAGCAGATGTGAAGAACAGACTCCCCTGTGCTCGACAGAAAAACTATTTAAAGCTTCCGAAGGAGTTTGGTCCAGCTTTATTAATTTCCTCAATCTCAGAATTGTACGAAGGACTTAGAAGGCTTTTTTAACCTCTTTAACCTCTTGGTATTATCATCAAGGACCATATGTGTCAAATACATACACCCAAATTCAGAGACATGCACAGTACTGTTTTTCCCAAATGTAGACAATGGTACTTGTGAGTTATGATTTGACCCAATTATTTAAATTAGGTTTAAGTGGCCCCCATAATTTCATTTTGAAATGTAGAGAAACAAGAGCCTGATATTTCTAAAAGTTCTTTAGTAACATTAAGGTAGAAACAATTTTTTAAGTGTGAGTAGGAAAATGAGGAGAAGGAAGAAAGCTAAAGAAAAGTTGCCTGCAAATATATCATCTTAAGATTCTAAGTCATCTATATTTGTTTTCTTTTATTTCTTGTGAGTTATGGGGATGCATTGCTGTAGCTTAGCATATTCTTGTTAATGCTTATGACACATTTTTTCTTAAATAGTGAAAAAGAAGAGGTAAACTTGACTCACACAAGCCAGAATTCATTTTTAAAGTAATATTTTTAAAAATCCATGTATATTTTCAAAAAGAACACTGGCTTTACTCCTTCCAACTAAATGAGAAATTACTGATGTTTAGAAAAAATTGTGATTTTTTCTAATTAGCTAGTCCATTTCCTGACCCTCTTCCTTCCTTCTCATTTATTATAACACTGTATGTTTTTAAAAAGATATTTATTCTGTATACAAGAGATAGCCTCCATATGGGGTGGGGTTGGGGGACAGGAAGTGAGGAAGGGGAGACACCAGCAGTGAAAAGCTGCCCTCCAGCAAGAACAGAGCTGGACACTGCAACGGACTCTCACTTAGTCCTCACAATGAACTCCTGAGTCTCCCTCATCTTACAGAGGCAGAAAGTGGGATTCTGAAAGGAATCCTCCTGCCCCTGGATGAACAGGAAGAGTTTTCACCCCTCTGTGCTAGCGCCCACACTCCTCAGACTGTATAATGTTGCCTGCACATGGTTTAAAGACATTATGCTGTACGTCAGAAACTGACACATTATAACTGACTATTCTTCAATTTAAAAAAAAGAAGACATTTTTTAAAAAAAAAAAAAAGGTTGCTTAAGAGAATATTCTATCCCTTCAAACACCATATTTACTTGCCTGTGGAAGCCTGAAATTCTTTTATATGAGGCATATGGGCCATTGAACTTAAAGAAAAAATACATTTAGGTGAAAATGGATGACACTGGATTATCTCCTAGGAGCAGATTATAAAAGAGAGATAAGACCTCATTGGATATCTGAGAGGGATGGGACATAGGTTAAGGGAAGAAAAGTGTCAAGAAGGATGCAGGGGTACCAAAGATGTCTTCCTAATTTTGCCTTCAACCAACACAGTTGAAGGCAGAATCATTGTGTTGTTGACAGAACATTCCTTCTGCCTAGCCCAATTAGCAAGTAATTACTAATAGATTTGTCCCCTCCCATAGTCTCTAACATGATTTTTCTCCATTTCAGAAGCAACAACTTTAACCAGGAAATAATGAGAACCCATGTATAAGCTGCCCTTGAAAAAATACAAGTTACACAACTAGAAGGGTCAAAGACACAATCTGTTGAGGAGCTCTCAACTGCACTGATTTTTGCCAAGGTCATGATAAAAAATAAAATAAAAAGATCAGAATAAGTTCATGACCAGAGAATGTCAGTTCTAGGTAGTGTCTTTCTCAGATTTTCCCAAATAGAACCTCTATAAATAGTCACCCTCTACCCAGCAGAATTGAAGTTGGAAATTAACAGCTGCCTCAGTGAAGAATTTTAGCCCCACAGGGAAAAAAAAGTTTATTAGAGAAGCAGCTGTTAATTGCACTTCTGCATTTCCCAAATGTGTGATGGCTTCTGAACCACAACACACTGCTCTTCCTTGCACACAGCATGGCTATTCCAAAAGTGGAACATTACATCCTTCAAGTGACCTCAATGTTGTTTTAAAGTACAGGCTTGTCATGTAAGTCAGTACAACTCCAAGACCAGGAACCTGATTCAATGACATGTCTTCAGTGCTCCCAGCTTATTCTACTAGGTAATCTGCACTTAGCATTTCCTTTTCTTTCATGCAGCTTTGCCTGTACATAGGATGAGATATGGAGGTTGGAGGCTAAGCCATGACAGGTGTCTGGGGAAGAGGCTGCCTTTTGCCTGTGCGGCAGAGGCTGTCATAAGGCCATCACCATAGGTTGCTATGCAACCTCTGTAGAGAATTCAACATTTGTTTCAAATGTTTTCATTTTACTGAAACATTTTAAGTACTTTATAGAAGACATTAAAGAGACCACTCACTTCTTTTTTTGAACGATTCTTCTTTCTCCCTCTTTCCTCGTACTTTAAGGTCTGCTCCATTGTAGATTCCTATGAAAATCAAACAACAAAGGACTTAAAAAAAGAATAGGATACATTAATATACTCATTTAATAAACGCATAGTGAGAATCTGTTATGTGCCAGATGCTGCTGTAAATTTCTAGAACTTTATATCTAAGTGAGAGAATCCACATTCATTAATGACTACAATAGAAGGCCATATGTAAGAAGGTACCAAAAAAACAGGTATAAAGAAGATACAATACTAGTTGAGAGGAGTGTCTGGGAAGATGATCAAAATATTCAAGAAGAGTGTAATGTCTATAGTCCATTGTCAAGTTAGAACACCTTCTGTTCTCTTCTGTCACTCCTCTGCATCATAGGGGCTGGAAGGCTGGGAGCTTCATTTCCATGAATTCCTTGCTAGTTATATTTTGGATAGGATTCTGCCACTGATAGGCACTTGTATAAAAATCTGGAGGTAAAAAAGACACAAAGTTAAGGGTTTTTTTAGTGACTTTTAGCATTTTCCTAAGAATTACCCACTTCTATGCTCCCAGGCAGCTATGAACATGGATGGCAATTTCTTGTGGTTGTTTGAATCTCCTGATTCTATGACTGTTAGTGGCAAACCTAAGAACTAGCAGTAGCCTTCTCTGAACTTTACCTCCTTCAGTCCTTTCAAGCACCCATATCCCTGTATTAAATCCTTGCCTACCTAAACTTCCTGCAGGCGGCACACTAGCTGAACCAATCTCAGTCAGGAGGATTGGGTACGGGGGGGCAGAGTGGGAGGTGATCTGGAGCCAGGATTGTCTAGTGATCAGCATGAGCACAGGTACATCATCTTATCATCACTAGCATCACCATCATTATTGCCAGTATTTATAGATGTTTACTATGTGCCAGGTACAGTTCTAGGCACATGTCAACTCAATCCTTAAAATGAGTAACATTGGTGCTCTTACAGTAAAAATGAGAAAATGAGCATCAAGAGGGGTTAATTAAACTTGCACAAAGTCACAGAACTACCAGGTAGTGAAACCAGAATTCATCATGTTTGGACACTGAAAAATGGAAGATATGGCCAGACTGAGCTGACACATCAATGAGTTGCCTTAAACATCATAAATGTATAGTTTTTTTTAAACTTTTTATTTAAAAATATTAACCAACTTACAGGAACTTGCAAAAAGAAAAAAAGCAATAGAGAGATTCTGTATATCCTTCCCCCAGTTTCCCTCAAATGATTACATCTTACATAATTATAGTACAATGTCAAAAGCAGGAAATTGACATTAGTACAATGGTATTAACTAGGCTATAGATCTTACTCAGATTTCACCAGTTTGTACATTTACTTGCATGTACGTGTATATGTGTGTTGTTTATAGTGTGATAGAATAAGTTACTGTTTTTAAGCTCAAAAACTTAACTCTATAATTTAAATATGTCTTAACATATTTTCAAGAAGAAAAAGCTATACTTGGTGTAAACTCAGTATAAGTGAATAATACAGCATGGTGGTTGAAAACGGTCTCAGGCTGCCTTGATAGAAACATGGTGCCCAGCCCCTCAGTAATAAAAGGTCAACTGCAGTACACACTGCTTAGACCCCAGCTGGCACCCACCCAGTTGTGTTCACCTAGACCAGGAGAGGCAAGACAAACTGGAGGACTCTCAGAGAAAGGCAAATGAATATTGACGGGTGACAGTCAAGGGTCTGAAATCCCTGCCACACAAAGAAGAGTTAAGAGAATAGCCACTGCTGATTCATAAGAAGAGATGATCTAAGTGGTGTGATGTCAAGTTGCTCATCTAACCCCATGGCTCACTTTTACATATGACAGTTAAGCCAAGCACACACTAATGCATGACCATCCGTATTTTCTCACTTGGAAAGCCCTATTTTCAGAAGACATTCATGATTCTTATTAGTCCTTTCTTGGAAAAAAAATTCATTTACCAAATGCCCCACATAATTTAGCCTAGTGATTCTCAAAGTGTGAGCCAGGATCAGCAGCCCCTCAGTAACCCGTGGGGATTTGTTAGACATGTAAATTCTTGAACCCCACCTCAGACTTATTGAATCAGAAACTCTGGGGGTGAAATCTGTATTATAACATGTCATCAGATAAGCTAATATATGAAACAGTCTTTTTAAAAATATGTGTAGACATACAACTATGTTAAAAAATAAAGACGACACATAGAAAAAAATAGGAAACACATACTGAAACTGTTTTGAGCTCTGAATTTTGTGATTACTGGTGATTTCTATTTTTTCTTTGTACTTCTCTGCATTTTCCAAACTGTTTATAGCAAACTTATATTCTCTTTGTACCATAAAAAATATTAGAAATAATCTAGGGCAGACTCTACAATGAAAGTGAAAAGCATTCATATAAAGCAATCATGAAAAACCGTATTGAGCCAAAATACATTTATTAAGCATCTCCTATACGGATACTAAAATTCCTAGAACTGTAGTCTGTAGATCTTCCACTTATCACCTATGTAATGTTGGACGAATTACTATCTCCGTGCCTCAGTTTATTCATCTGGAAAGCAATTCAACTGTATCCTTTGGTCATTGTGAGAATTAAATTAATTTATGCATATTAAGTGCTTAGAGCAGAACTTAACACTTGATAGCTCCCAAATGTTATTACTGTTGTTACTGTTAGTCTCTAAAGAATTATTAACTCCCCCACTTGTGAGTCACCAGACTCTGCCAGAATATGATCAGAGACCAGGATCTCATTAGTTCTTAAGATAGCCTTTCAGATTTTTGAACAGCTCTACTTACTGAAAAGCTCTGCTGTATGCTAAGCTGAAATATGCTTTCCTGGAATTTCCATCCACTAGGCATGCTTATTTCCATTATAGCGCTATATAAAACGGTCGCCTCTCTTCTACGCAAAATTCCTTTGTATATGCAGATGACTGCCATGTCTTCTCTCAGGCTTCTCTTTCTGCTTGGTGAACAGTTCCTCAAATGATATAACAAGAGCAGTAACACCTGCCTTCTGTTTTAAAGAACTCTACCACATATCTTATGTGAGCATCTCGGCACGTAGAATAAATACTACCCCCGCCACCATTTTATAGGTCAATAAATTCAGGCTTGGAGAAGTAACTGACTCATGCAAGATCACAACTAGAAGGTGGTGATGTTGAGAATGAAACACAGGATGTCTCTTAAACACAAGATGTCCAAGCCACTCCTCTATACCACGTCTATTTTAAAACGTCGTGATTTAATACTTGCACACTGAAGGATTCTCCCTTGCCTCAATTGCCTCTTTTTATTACTGTAACATGAGTTTGTTATCAGTCAGAATTCAGCCAGGAAAAAAGAAACCACCCTACAACTTCCAAACATGGGGAACTACAATAGGAGGAATTGGTTTCACAAGTGATGGAAGAGTTGAGAAGCCAGAGAGTATGGGGGCATCCAAGAGATTAGCCAAAGCAGGAAGCCATTACCACCCCTAAAAATGGAGTCCAGAGCCAGGTCTGCACAACAGAAGCTGGGAATTAAGACCTAGTGTGGTCTGCAGGATCGAGAGCCACAAGACACAGGGAATGGGGGAAAAGAAATTCTTTTGTTCCTCTCTTCTCATCCTCCATTTGTCAGTCAGAGTCTGGCATCGGCTAAACATAACCAGAAACCAGGGTCCAGGGGAGCCTGGGAAATACAGATCCAGAATTACAGATCAGACGTGGGGAAGGGCAAGGAGTGGGTCCGAGAACAATCTGGCTATTAGAGGCACACATCACACTTCTAATTCATTTTAAGCATACTGTTAAGATAGAACCAGGTCATTTTTTACATGAACTGTTAGTAAATTAGTTCTTTTTTTGTTTGTTTGTTTGTATTTGGCAATTGGCTTTTTGAATGTAAGTAAGATCTTTCCTCTTACCTTGCTTAATCTCATTTTTTTGACTTTCAGTCATCCTTTTCCATGCTGTAAACCTCTCTTATCCCCTCTAGCCTTGTGTTATTTAGAAATCAGTCAATATGCTTTATATACCTATATTCAAATTATCATGAAATATTTTGAATGTGGCAGGGCTAAAGCTTGAGATCACAACCACAAAGGGGCCAGGGTGGGGCAGGTGAACTACCCACCTCAGGCACAAAATTGAGGGGATGTCAAAAAACTCAGTGATCAAGAGAAACAATATTTTAATGCAGTATTTTTAAAAATCAGAATTAATGCAAAGTTCCAGGGTAAACCAAATATTAAAATTTTAAATAAAGTCAGAATCCACAGTGATTAACATTCATCAATTTCTCAGCCAGCTGTAAATTCTCCTTTTTATGCTCTAACCTACCCCACACTTTTCACCTATTACCAAAGGGTAAAATACTTTGTCAAGTATCTTTCAAAGAGATTGACACATTATGTTCTAAAATCTAAAACACTAATTCACTAAGTGTAGAGAAAGAGAAAGTAGTCAAGATCAGGTCTGAAGCTTATATAAATTGGTAGAATATCACCCTCTAAAACCATTTTATACTAAATGTATTTCCAATTCGACATGACTTTGTACCAAAACCCCCAAATGTGGCCACACCAACACTACCTGACAAGAGGGAGAATACGAAAAGTGGAAGAGGAAAGAGACCATGGTCTTAACTGATTGTGGTTAAAATATTTTCCAAACTTTACAAAATGCATGTTCTTATGAACACACTGTGCTGCTTCCAAGGCTGTGAAAGGGGTCCCTGCAGCAAAGTTTTATTAATTTTTTAAGAAGAATTTAGACAAAACTTTCAGTAAAATTTCACTCATGGAAAATAAATCCCAGTAGCCACTCCAATTGCGCATTACTAAACGGATCTGATTTCTTCCTAGATCAAATCACATCTTCTAAACAAAATCTCTTCTCTATGGATGAGTAGATTGGAGCATATGGTTTCGAAGGTGCCGTCTAATTTGAAATACATACTCCATTTTGTAAAACAAAAGCCAGCTATTTCAGAAATAGTCCAGAACAAAGGTGACAGTCAGTTTCCCCAGCATAGGGTTCATAAAAGGAAATCTGAGTACAAAGTACCTTTCTTTTATGAAATGCCTCATTTACAAAATTATTGTCTCAATTAGAAAGAAGAGCAGTAAGTTTAAAAAAAAAAAAAAAGACAAATATCCTGGTGTTGTTTAATCAAGAAACCAGCCATAAAAGAGAAAAGTCACTCAGCATTAAATCTCCAAAAGGTGGCCTAACCTTTGGTAGTTGCGAAAGAGAAGCTTGTCTAAAACTAAGCCCAAGTGTCCAGATGAGATTGGAGATTTTAAAGAAATGATTCAAAAATGCTAATGCATGAATGCTACAACTCAAATAGTTTAAAATCAATTGCCTTCTGGAAATAGCATCATTGCTTTTCAAACAGGTTGTGCACAGAAAATGGCAAATCCCCACAATGAGCATCCTAGTCATTGTGTTAAGAGATATGGTAGAGTGGTAAGAAAATCTGAATAAAATGATTGATGTGTAAGAGATATTTTAGGCCTTTAATCTTGGTGATGGTAAATACCCATTTTAGAACAAGAGGCACAGGCTGACTCAGCTAATCTAAGTACATTTTTTAATCACTCTGTTAAAACCACCCACAAACAAGAGACATCTCTTCTTTGCTCTCATCATAATAACTTCTCAAATCTCTTTGCGTTTGTAAAACTGCCAGTTGACTGTAATAACATGCAATCAGCATGATTCTCTATGACTTGATATTTAAATGCTGAATTTGATTATTTAATTCATGCTGATTTTTGAACTTCGATCTTTAGAAGACCATATGAAGTATTAAGACTTGATCGTTTAGAAGCAAGGACTGCATCTAAAACCTATAGAAAAAAATAAAATAATATAAAACCAATGTATTATCAAGAGTGTAGTGTTATTTTGACAATGATCTAATTTTTTTTCTGTAGCTTATAAACAATATTTCCTTAGTTGTTATTTATTCTAATAAATGTTATCTATTTTTAGATACCTTGTACAATTCTTGGCTTGGTAAGAGTATGTCCATTATTCAATCTTCTTAATTGTTTACAAAAACATCTCTTAATCTTATCAAAGTAAGTATAAATAAAATAGTTCTTCTCCATAGAACTATACCATCCAACCAGTAAATATCAGTGATTGTTTTATAGCTAATGACTTCATATCTTAAAATCTTAGAATCACCACTGTAGCAAAAGATGAGAAAGATAAAAAAAAATAATATGTTTGGGCATTAGCAAATAATATCCAATGGCTTGAGCTGACCCAAATGAAGGGAAAATGGACATTGTACAAATTTATTTGTAGCAACTTGATTCCATGTGGTCTTTTTTATGCAAAAGAGGTCAAGAAAACCCTTCATAACCCTCACAGTTCAGCTTTCACATTGTGATAATGAACCAGTTCTTGTCTGTAAGATATCCAATTATTTGTGGATAGAACAAAATTTATATTAGCATATTCATCATTATACTTTGAAATAAGTTTTGGCACTCATTACTCATGAATAAAAGAATGTCAATGCAATGAAATCCTCTGGGGCAATTATCATAGCACACAGTTTATTCCTTCAACCAAAACCTTCCACCACTAAGGCCCTTCTTGGAAATTGAACTTAATGCTTCAAAGTACCTATGTGAAAAGAAGATGAAATTTAATTTTTGAAGCTTGATTTTTTTGTTGTTTTGTAGGTTTCCCCTAGAGAAGATATAGCAGATGCAATTCAAAAATTACAAAATAACTCTGCTTTTTTTATTTTGATAAAAATGTCTAGATTCTCATTCTGACCACAATTCATATTTTCTCCTGTGTACATGAAGAAAGATCAGGAGTCCAACCTAAATTCAACATATGGTAATTTGCCATCTCCTATGATGTTAATTTAATAGAAATCCTTGGTTTTAGGGATAAAACAGGGTCCTCAATGTTGTACCTACAATGTGTCATTATTGTTTACAAAGCACTTTGCATTTCAGTGCATTTTGATGAGTTTTACTAGTCATTTCTCATGGTATTCCTTACAGTTGCATGATTACTCTCATTTGACACATAAAAAAAATCACAAATAGAAACATTAAAACTATGGTTTACACTGTGCCAAAAATATCCATTTCATTCCATCAGCGCAGCTAATCCAGTCATGGAGGAAAGAATAGCAGCTCAATCAAGATATTTGGTGCTCTCTGGACAATAAAGAAAATCAAACAAAAATAATTACACACATTTGTAGAGATGTCCTAAATGAAACGGTCACCCAAGATACAAGTTTGTTACATAACTCCAGACATAGTTCCTACCCACTGTATGAATTAACTCATGGGGATGAGAGAAGATGAGAAGGCTACTCTTTTCCTTCTGAAGATATAAAATATTTCTACCCTACCCATACAAAAAGCTCTTATAAAATAAATTTTCCCTATGTTTATCTGAAATTAGTTTAATCTCATGTTTTTCACATTAAGAATTAGATTTCCCCAAACTGTGAGTATTTTGGAAAAAAGTGATAGCTGATATCTATTGAGTCTGTGCCAGCCACTATCATGGATTATTTTAACAATCCTCTGAAGGTTCTGACTCCTTTGACATGGATTTTATGCCTAATTTACAATGGATGTGATAAAAGTCCAGAGAAGTCAAGGAACTTGCCCAAAGTCACAAAACTAGTTTTGACAGAGCTGGGACTTGGAGTTAGGTCTGACCTTAGGACCTGCATGATTTGCCACTTCATCAGATGAAAGAAAAAAATCCAGAGTTCCGCATGACATCCGTCACTAAGATTTTGCCTCACCCTTTTGTTTTTTTAATTGAAGTATAGTTGGTTTACAATGTTGTGTTAATTTCAAGTGTACAGCCTAGTGATTCAGTTATGCATATACATATACATATATATATTCCTTTCATATTCTTTTTCATTATTACAAGTATTACAAGATATTGAATATCACTCTCTGTGCTATACAGTAGGACCTTGTAATTCATCTATTTCGTCTATAGTCATTAGTATCTACAAATTCCAGACTCCCAATTTATCTCTGCCCCCATCTCCCCCAGGTAACTATAAGTTTATTTTCTATGTCTGTGAATCTATCTCTGTTTTTTAAATGTTTATTTGAATCCTTTTTTGAAGATTCCACATATAAGTGATATTATATGGTATTTTTCTTTCTCTTTCTGGCTCACTTCACTTAGTCAGAATGGCCATCATTAGAAAATCCACAAACAATAAATGCTGGAGAGGATGTGGAGAAAAAGGAACCTTCCTACACTGTTAGTTTGGTGCAGCCGTTACGGAAAACAGTATGGAGATTCCTTAAAAAACTAGACTTACCATATGATCCAGCAACCCCACTCCTGGGCATGTATCCGAAGGGAACTCTAATTTGAATAGACATGCATCCCCATGTTCATGGCAGCACCATTTACAATAGCCAAGATGTGGAAACAACCTAAATTGTCCTCACTTGACTCCATAACCTATGACTTGTTCCCAGGTAGAGAGAGCACTGTGAGTGCAACCTGAAGTCTTTGTTTTCACTAAAACCTCACAAAACAGCAAGACTTAGATATTCACATGGCAGAGTGCCACACAGAATGGGGGCGGGTGGAAGTTTCTTCCCGCTTCTGCACACACATGCCATGTGCTCCATGTATCCAACCACTGAGGTTTCTGGATTCCACACTTTCATTTTGGCATCTGGAAGGTTTCAGGGCAAGAGCAGAACATTGCTAATAGCGGTACCTCAGAGCACTGGGTGGATGGGCCTGTGGAAGCCTCTGGATTTTTCACACGGGTTAGAAGAGCAGAAGAAACAAAATGGCCAGTGGCTAAAGCAGCTCGAAGAACCCACAGGAGAAGGCCAGTGGCATAGCGCCTGCAGACTCCATAAATAGTGGGAGAGAAGCGTTTTACTGGAAGTTGAAGGTTCTGCAGTAACAAGGGGGAGTGAGATTCCAAAAAACCAACATCATAACTGCTCATCTCATTCCATTTTTTCCCACCACCCCCACCCAAAGGCTGGGGCAGCCTAAGAAAATACATATGGTGAATTTAGTCCTGTGACAATGTCCTTTGTACACTTACTCTCTGGTAAATAGTCTTAAATATGTCTTGCTACACTTTTGATTCTTCGATTCTCATGTTTTCATTACAGGTGGGCTCACTGCCCATGATCGGTAGTATGTCACACTGTGATTAGCAAGGCTTGAGTTTATCTCCTTCATGCAGCATGTAATTGTCTTTGGCTGAAAAAGTAAATTGACATTGTAATTATATTCAAAGTTAATACATAGGTTTAGGAAGTGATCCAAAGAAAACAAATCAACACAATAGCAGCCACATAGGTGCCAGAACAGGGCTCCACAAGGCTGTTACCCAAGCCTACTCATTGGCTTTTGTTTGTTTGCTTTGTTTCATGCTTCTAACATTTTTAAGGACCTAGAGATGAGTGACCTTTATTGTTGCTTTTCATGGCTATGACCATTCCCAAAGATTCTTAATAGAGAGAAGAAAATACAGTTATGGTCTAAAAGATTTTATATTCAAGGCCAAAAAAGGAGGTAGATAGTGGCAGGACATTTTGAAGGAAAAGATTACAGCATACACGCACACGCATGTGACTGTATGAGTCTGCAGGGTGTTGGTTCCAGGATCTCCTCAGATACCAAAATCCACAGATGCTCAAGTCTCATAAAATGGCGATCAATGGTTGGTTGAATCCACGGATGCAGAACCTGCAGACACAAAGGACCAACTGTATATGTCTCTTAGAAGAGGGACAGGCAGCTCGGTGCCGGCAATATCAAGAGTGGCATGCTGGTCATGGTAGGCAGCTGAAACAAAGAAATCAAAAAGAATAAAAAAAGAAGAGAGCCTTCTGAGTTTCCAGGAAAGGCTAAGTTAAAACCTGAAGATCAGGAGTCTCCTAACAAGTGGAAAGTCAGAATCTGGGATTCACTTTAGATGCCACACAAGTGCTTCCCTTGAATTTGGCGTGGGCAATTAAGAGTGGCCCAGCCTCGCTTTGCCCCTAACAGAAGCAGGAACTCTGGGTCCCTCATAGCTCCAAATAGATGTTCTCACAATATTCTTCTTGGGTTCCTCCATAGCAGAGCTTCTACCTATCATGGCTTTGCTTATGGTACCCATAATAATGATTAGTAATAATACCTCATTTTGGTAGAGTACTTTGCATCCTACTTTTGTACATTTCAAACCTGTTACTCGGTGTGATTCTCACAATAGCTCTGATGTAGGGTTAAGGTGGTGTTAGCCTTGATTTGCAGTTGAAGACAGACTCAGAGAAGGACATGGTCTAGGTCCAACAGCTTGTGATGGGCAAAGCCAGCGCTGTTGACTTCAGGCTATTTCCCTTGCCCCAGCCCCGAACCACCACTCCAGCTGTGCCCAAGCTTCAAACGAAGTGAACCTCAAAACTTCTGGGAAGATTCATCTTTAAGTTTTGCTTCTCCCAATGGATTCAGGGGCAGTATGGCCTCTTTACAATGTTGGATTAAGTGAACAAAGAGATGAACTTTTATTTTATTTGTGCTCTTTGCTTTCAGGTTCTATTTACCACTGACGCTGCAACAGTGAACCAGTCAACTTGTCTGACAATTGATTTCTCTGTCTTTAAAATGGCAAAGGTAGTATCTGCTAGAATTAAGGAACCAGTGCCTCCCTCTAAAATACTATGAAAGAGATGATTTCAAAGAGATGGTCTAGAAATAGAAATGTGAGATTTCTATTCAATACATTTAAATGTGTTTTTTAAATGGAAATTAAGTTTTCACCGAAGGTCCTGGCCACATTGAACTCATCATAATTTGTGTTGTTGTTGTCATCATTATTACTACAGTTTCTTTCTTTTTCACTTTAAATGCCTCAGCAGTAAATGGGCTTTTCAGTTTTACAGATTCTGCCATTTTCTGGCCCAGTGCTGAAGGCCGAAATTGCATTATCTTGTACACTCCACCTGAGACTTCATTTTGCTTGGCTTGTACCAGCTAAGGATATAAACATTGCCCTTTTTGCTGTACACGAGTAATCATGTGTTCTTTAAGCACTGGCTCAAAATAAAAAGCATAAGATGATGAATCAGGCTTTACTTCAATACTGAAAGTGCCGCTTTGCACCATAATCTAGCAATGACACAATAGTGTTGCTGGCCCTGGTCGCATCATGGTGACAGCCTTCATTAGTCAGGCTGGCATGCCTCCCACTCTGGGGAGATATAGGATGTGTAATCTCTCCAAAGAGAGCTGAGGTATAGCAATCAGACAGCTGAAGTCTTCTTAATGAATGGCTGTAACAGTCCAGAGTTCCTAGGGATAAAACTGTTAAGCCAGAGAGACATCAGTGGCTTGCACATTTGATCTGGTATGTTTATTCTTGGGAAGCCATTTTTAGATAAGAAGTGCAAACTTTCACACTGGTTTGGGTTGTTGAAAGCACCTGAACCAACAAAATGTTTTCCATAAAGGTGCTATGGGTTGTCAAAGTTGACCTTGAAATGATACAGAAGCATTTTTCTGAAAGAACCTGAAATTCACAAATCAGGATTGTCATGAATGACATTGTACATTATCAACTATTTTATAGGAACTAATTGCTTTTTCTGAATAGGGCTCGTGTCATTTAGCTTTTCTGTCTTTTTCTTGTTTTCAGCAAGACAGTGAGTTAATATACTGCTCAAAGTCTTCTAAGAAATAGTTAAATACCTGTCTTTTAAAGACCTGTCTTTTAAACATCTAAGTGCTTCACTTTGTCCTAATGAGTAGGGTCTACCACCAAGAAAGCAAAAGGAAAGCAAACAAAACAAGCTAACAAAATGGTTCGTTTCTCAAAAGGTTTTATTTTATTTTCTTAACTACAGGGAATCCTAGCTCAAAGTGCTCAAAAATGTTCATCTCTCTCATGACATCTGCCTTATATTTTGGAGACTTTTGTTAGGCTTGTGCTTTTTGTGTTGGTTTGCTTTATTTTCTAAAGTGAACAATGATCTTCCATTAGCTTGTCAGGAAGCTGGCCTTTCATTCATCTCACACCCACTTAAAACAAGCACTCAGTGTTTGGAAAACAATCCACAGTAACTTCAACAGTGTCGGTAGATTGGAATATGACCAAATGTTGAGATTCTGTCTACTTTATTGATCTAAAATTCCTTCGAGTTGACAAGATACTTGCCCCTGCAGATGCTTGTCATGTAACTTCAGACTGATACTGTGGCAATGGCGCTGGGTAAATAACATCAATATGCCTCCTACGTTTTCTGAAAAGCTCATAGTGCTTCACTGAGGAAAAGTCATCAAAACACATAGAGAAATTAAGACCATGTCTGTGGAACTGAAATAAATGATAGTTTGGTCATTTTGATGCTGCACTAACAGAGTGGAAGAACAAGAGCCCACACTGACTTTCTTTACAAGAATTTGGAGTATTGTGATAGGATCTGTAATACCCCTATTTTTTAAAACACAGAGTTTTAGGTTTTCAATAAAAGCACTCATATAGTTCAAAGATTTTTCAAAAATACAGTTTCTTTTGAGTATTAATTCTTGACATCTTTAAATACGTGTAATGAAAGTCTCATTTTTGTTGTTGTCATGACTCCCAATCTTAATTCCTGTTACTGTTCTTTCCATTAAAATAAAAAAAAAAAATCATGGTGTCACTCTGACACCATGAATACTAAGAGAAAAGTCAGTTAGAATCTGGGTAGCCATAATGAAATATTTTAATTGCTACGCAGTCCATTTCCGTGTAGTATCTACGTCACTAAAGCAAACCAGCTGTTATATGCCTGATATGAAGTGCATTCTCAGTTTTAATTCTTAGATAAGACCATAAAATGTACCAATGCAATCGCAATGCTAAATGAGTCAGGCAATTAACAATGTTACTAAGTTCAAGGTGAAATTCTTTTGATGTATCTAGGAACTCAGAAGAATATTATTTTATAACTTCCTTTCCTAAATAAATAATTATGACATCTTGGTATGTTTAGTTAGTATCGGCATTTCAGTTAATATTCACCAAAGAAGCTAGTGTGTCTTTACTTAAATTCTTATTTCCTTAAGAGTGTCACTAAACGCCACAGAATATTTTAAATCTTTTTAAATCAGTGAGATCTCTTATTCTCACAGTACATTCCAAATTCATTCAGTTTTCCTGTCAGTATTTTTCCATTCGTATCCACCTGAAGTGAAGGAAATCACTTTTATTTGAAACAAGGACTCCATATTTCTATTTCAGTCCTTCCTCTTTAAAGCCAGGATGAAATCACATCACTGTTTGATATAACCATATATTTCCAAGTTGAAATGACAAATAATTTATTATGAGTCAGAATCTGTAAAATACTAGTGATTAGAAAAACCATTTCTTTCCCTAATATGTTTTTTTCCATTCTCATTTACCAGATGGGACCTGTGTCATTGACTGTCCATCATTGTCATAGTGGTCTTAACAAGCAGATAAAGTTAAAAAGTCTACACTGTGTAATAGGATCCAAATAAGTTTGTGTATCCTAGATTCATTTTTATGCTGCTCTGTTTAATGAAACAGAAAAATAAGATTGCAGACACTTAACAGTACTGAAAAATTCTAGCCTAACTTTCATAGAAGGAATGGAAATCAAAGGTGCAGTAACATGGGAGTGGGTTGTACTAGATACATCTTAGCTACATTAAACTCATGTGGGATAGCAATGAATATTTCATAGAGTAACCATATAATTCATCTTCCAAATCCAGACACACATTTGACTGGGTCAAGGCATGGGTAAGACTTTCCCAGGTAAACTGAGATCTGAGATGTGTGGTCACCCTCCACATACATGCATCATATCTTTGGCAGTGCCTGGCTATTCAATACTAATGAGAAAAAAACCAAATTGGACAATTAATCAGTAGCTAGCACAACATGTTCCAAACTGTGTAGTGGACATTGAAGAATCTTCTTCAATTGGACTGGAACAATAAAATTATGTTTCAGGAACAGTGTGAGATTTATTCAATTCAGTTTGCCTAACTTTTTTTTTTTAACTGAACTGAGTTTCTATATCCCTTCTGAATACATAACTCCTTTCCTCTTCATGCCATTAAAATAAGTCAATTAAAGCTTGCCCTACTACAATAATTTCACAATTAAAAAGTTTAAGTAATACATCTTGGGCTAATATATTCAGTATGGTGGGTCCACATGCTTTGTTAGGTAGATTCTTCTCAGGAGGAGGAGGCTTTTACACCTTTTCCAACTTTACATCTTTTACAATTTTACTGTTCAGTGTAAAGAACTCCTAACACGCTATCTTCCAAACCCAAAATGTCTTTCTCAAACCATAATGAAGATGACTAAAATTTATCTTAAAGCATCTCAATGATATTATTATAAAGAAATAGAAATGTGCAAGTCAACTGAAGGTCACTCATTATCTAAGGATGGAATGTCTGCATTGCAAAGTAAAATTAGTCACCTGGCCATCCAGTTGATTTCTGGGCCATAAATTCCTCCCTCTAGAGGGAAAATGTTCTTAACTGACGAAGACCGTGGATAAGACACCCAGGGGCTGTGGAACTGTGATGTCAGAGGCAGCACTAAATGCCCTGTCACCTAGATAGCGTCCTACCACCATAAAGGTCTAGGCTCCCAGCCCAATCCATCTGACAGGTTCAAGACTTTTTAAAAGTAAATGTAGGTTATAAAAGATGATGACTGCATCCATTGGCAAACTACATTCCCTAGAACACTGCCTGCAATCTTAAAAGCTCATCCGAGGAAAATAGTGAACTGGGGAAAATAAGATTGGAGACGCCTTCACGCTCTCTTCCTCCCTTGGAGATTCACAAATCAGGATAGAGCCTATTCAAGCTCCTGTGGAGTTCTGACTTAAAAAAAAAAAAGTTTACATTTATTCAGCCCAGTTTTTCCCAAAATTATTTGGCAGTGAATATGTTTTTCAAGGAATAATTTATGGTATCAAAGAAATCTGGTACTTCTTACAACACAGGAGGGGAAAGTTTTTGGAAGATAGCTGAGAAAAGGACTTCAACAAGAAAAAACCAAAAAGGAGGACTCACGTGTGGCAAATGTCTGTGGGACTGGCTTTCAGTTTTGTCAGTTATAAGAAAGTAAATTGCTCTCACTTCAGGGCTTTCCTTACTTGACCTTCACGAGCATGGTGAATGAAGCAATTAATATTTGGAAGTCTCTAGTAATATTTAATTAAGCACAAGACATCCTTTTTTGCTGAAGTGCATGTCACATATTATATTGTGATTTACCCTCAGTTACTCTTATTTACTCTGCAGGAGATATTCTTTACTGAAGAGTTGTCACAATTTAATACAACAGAGAATATAGATAACAACTGATGTCAATGTAAAACAAAAGGAAATGTGAATAAATACAATACTAAAATGGGGGAGAAAACATAACATTTTTTTATTTCCTCTCTTTGTTATTTTTTTAAATGAAAAGAAATGGCTTTGTGGTAGGTCAAAATGGTCAAATATTGTCAGTGTCACATGATTCAACCTAACAGATTCCAACACAATTTTTATTATTATCCTTATTTTACAGCAGAAAAAAATGATAATTGAGCAATGTCACATTCATGACACTCAGCATGCCATTGGCCCAGTTGTGTCAAGCTTGATGAATCTGATTAAAACTCCAAGCTTTTCCTACTAGAGCATATGTATTTTTCTAATTGTTTTATGTTTGGTTCTGTTTGAGCCACAAATGTTTCTTATTTGGGGGACTGATTTTTTTGCCACAAGTTGTTTACTTTAAACAAAAAATATAACTTGCATATTTTCTTTGAGATTAATGTTTTACACAGTAGGGCTTTAAATGGTATTAATGTACACACATATTCCTTTCCATTTGGTTCTCACCGCCACTTATGAATGCATTTGTCAAAGTCCACTTGCGAAGATATTTTTAAATTCAGTTTAAAAATTCTTTTGGTATGTTCGACATGATCCCAACTTTAAAGGTCATTCTGCTGCCACTGATTCCAAAGCAGTGCCAAAGAAAGGCATTACTGATTTTATTTCATTTAAATGGTCCTGCTGTCTGGATTCTAACTAATTTGTTATGGGCCTTAAAAAAGAGAAGTTGTTCTAACTTGCATGGTTGAGTTAAAATGTCTAATCATTTAGTATTTCACTGCAGAGGTATCTCAGTACATTTATTATTTTTATCTTGGAAGTGAAGATATTGCACCTCATTCATTAAAATCAATTTTTTTTACATATAATTATATTATAAAGCTAATCCCAGGAGCAAAATCCATACATTCTATTCAGTTGAATTCCAAACATTGATGAACCATGATATTAAATTCCAACACTGCATATGGGAGTTTAACTTTTTAGTTTGAATTCACTAACATAATTAAATCGTGGCAATTCAAACAGAGATACTTTCCATTACTAAAGTTAATAAGGCATAAAGAAGTGTTAGAACAAAGCATGAATCTAAGCATATGTAGACTAGAATCTCTGACAAGTCAAAGAAAAACAAAATGTAATCTCCAGGTTTCTGTTTATAGAAGAGTTTACTCCAAGCCTTAGAAATATACTGACTCTCCCCTGCATGGAATTTGTTATAAAATACCAACATTGATTTCTCTATGGACCTTATGAAAATGTGCCTTACTCATTTTTAGTTGCACCTATTTTCATTAGAGTAAAGTCACTGCAGTGTAAAAAAGTCTGATGATGTTTCAAATCACAGAGGCCCTGGAGCAAGAATGACTCCAGTCTTAATGGTCCTCAGTCTGCCTTGTCCCTCCTCTAACCCTCCACTGCCTGGCATTCTCCTGCCTAGTGAACTAGAGCTCTGAGCACTTGTGTCACTTTGGGATTCAAGAGGAAGAGAAGACAGAGGTGGTACAAAACTGATGGAAGAAAAAAGTTAAGCAAGAAGGAAGGTACTTGCCAGTTAAAGCTCAGATCCATCCCTGCCCTTCTCCTTCTTCGTTCTATAAGATTGACTCCTGCAACTACATTCCTTGGTTTTCTTTCCCACTGGCTTCCAATCCACTTGGTCAATGGGAGACTGACTGTAGGGCAAAAGGAAGAAAGAGTCCAGATGATTTCATCTCCTTTTTTTCTCAACCGGTTATGTACAAGGGTCATCTCAAGCAGTAACTACATTTGCTCCGTAATTTCAAACTCTTGATAGGCAGTGACCACCATAATCCTACTTTCTGGTACAGAACCCCTGTTCTGGAGTATTTCCACTTTCTCTCTGGGTCTCTCCAACCAAAGGGGCAGTAGTGGCTTCCTGCTGCTGCTAACTTCTTGGTTGTCTCACCGTCTTCTGTTTGACTTCTGAGCTCTTCCATCATCTGTACAACCAATAGCCTCCAAGAAATTCCTTCTCTCTGAAAGTCCTAAAGTGACTTTTGTATTCCTGACTGGACCATGACTAGAGAGGGGAGAATGAGTCATTTTTTAATTTATTTTTTCTGGGTAACCAGGGTTACTGCCATCATGGGTGTGGAAGGAGACAGGGGAAACAGAACAAGAAAAGGAGCAAATATTTGTTGAGCACCTTTGGTGTACACGTGCTTTATTATCATTTAATCTTCACAGATGAGGGAACTGGACCTTAGAGAGGTTAGGTATTTACTGAGATCATATTGGTAATACATGATTGAACAGGAATTTGAACTCAGGATGGATTCCAAAGCTTTTCCACTGGAGGATGTTTCCTCTCTAGCAAACATAAGGTTACATTAAATTCAAGAATAGTTCTTGAAGGGTTGAAGGGACTTTATCTGTAATACTCTTTTTTACTACTTTTAAAAATAGTAAATGTCAAATAACCCAAGGTCTGAGTTACTGCCATGGTCACAGCAGATTTAGATGTGGTTAGCAGTTACTGTGCACCAAAACTAAAGTTTTACGTCTTTAAAGATTGCCTTGTGTCTCAACCTACAGACTGCCAGGCTTTGGGATGGCTGAGAAACATTCTTGAAGACCAAAGGTGTTCATTGTGCACATCTGTTATCTTGGAGTTGTTTTTATGGAATTCGGGGGCCTTGGTTTGGAAAAATAGAATTTATTCAGGACTTTTTAATGCTCCTTCAAAGGTTTATCAACACTTATGTTTTACATAGATGTCCCCAGTACCAAAAAAAATGCTGCTGGGTAGAAAGGATGACAGGGATTCATTTTTCTGTGCTCTCATCCACTTACACGATGGTACCCAAAATGTGTTTACTCCCAAATCTTCCTCGCTTTTGAGATATAGACATGTATATCCTACTGTTTTCTGGATCTATTTGAATATCCTCATCCAAGTTTGATTCAACATGTCCTAAACTCACTGTATTTCCCTGAATATCAGGCTCTCCCTTCTATATTCCTGATTTATTTCAGTACACAGCCACCTGTCCCCAACTGACTGCCCCAGCCAATCATCCTAAGCCCCACCTCCTTCCTCAGGCTCCACATCCAATCAGGTGCCAAATCCTATTAAAATCAACTTTCTAAGTCTCTCCCAAATCTACTGTTATTTATTCATTTATTCAATATTTGATTGCCAGATGCCACAGTACTGGGGATACTGAAATGAACCAGATGGGCCAAAGGAGACACTACCTGTCTAACTCTTTATATGTTCCTTTTCATAAAGGCCTTTCTCACTTGGATCACAACAGTAATCTCTTTACTGTTTGGGTCATCTTTCTCCATCTTGTTCCCCACCCATCTTTACTACACCCCCCCCCCCAGAATTAATTTTATGAAACTGAAATACTAGGTCACCTGCTTCCTTAAAATCTTTCAGTAACTACACATAGCCTTCAATGCAGCCTAAATGCCTTGTGAGGGCATATGGGGCACATCACGTCTGGCTCTTCCAGCCTTTACCGATGATGCTTCAGACTTACACACCCACTTCTCCCATGAACTCTTTCACCCTCCAGCATCTATGTAAGTTATTCTCACTGCTTATCATACCCTTCCCCATCTCATACCTTTATTTAAACTCACTCATCTTTCAAAACCCAATAAAGAAGAAATTCCTTCTCTGGAATCTGTTCTCTGAGTCCAACCCATGGCTCCTTCCTCGTGATTCCTGTTCTCAGTTCCCACAACACCCAGCACATACTTTTATCATAGTATCACAGCACTTATCAGACTACTAGGTAAATGCACTGTCTCTTCCACTCTGCTCTGACTTCCCTGAGGGCAGGGAGAGGCTTGGGTTCACTCTGCATTTCCCATGCCAGGCCCTAGATTTGGCACACAGTAGACCCTCAGTACACACAAGAATGGAAAATTATGTATTGTGCAACTGTGAAGTAATACACAATCTAACATCGTGACTCTCAAAATGAAAGCACATTTTTTACTATTTGCAAACTCCTATTTTTACTTCTCCATTCATAAGGATAAAAATAGATTCTGCTTTTGCACACCCAGCTATTAGTGAGATTATCCCGTTTTCTTCAGCTCGTACTATTTTCTTCAGCTATGTCTATAAACCACGTGACAAAGACTGAAGTTTTGCACATGGCCAGAGGACTCCAGTCAGCAGGAGTTAATCTAGTGACTGAGATCTCCAAAAGCAATTCTCCAGATTTGACTTTTATGAATAAAATATATCAAGTGTGGTCTGTAATACTTTTACAAAACTGTAGACGTACAACCACCATCTCTACACTACACTGTACAGGACCCCAGTGCAAACAGAGACTTAATTGATGAAAGGGTCCTGCTTTTCTCAGAATAGGGTTTTCCTTACAGTAGGATTACAATTGAACAAAAAAAGTATTTGCATTTTATACA